>NC_059091.1:8918354-9024077 GCF_020497125.1 Mauremys mutica | reverse complement strand
GGCAGCTTGGGTGAGGGGGTTGTTAGTGGGCTACAGATTGTTGTAATAAGCCATAAATCCAGTGTCTCTCTTCAGTCCATGGTATTTAGTGTCTAGCAAAGTTATGAATTTAAGCTCCCAGGTTCATCTTTTGAAGGGGTTGTCGAGATTTCCTTGGAGGATGAGGGCTGAGAGGTCAGGTATAGAGTGATCGTTTTGTGCAAAGTGCTCACCCTGAGGTGATGTGCTGTTTTTCTCTTTCATCATTTTCCTGTGTGAGTTTGTTCGAGAGCGCAGTGATTGTCCGGTTACACCCGCATCGTTATTACTGTGGCATTTAGTGCACTGGATGAGGTGCCCCACATGTTCTGATAGGCATGTTCTGGGACCCCTGGATCTTGAAATGTGTGTTGTGGCGGGTATTGATCATCATAGCAGTGAAGATATGTCTAAGGTTTTGCAACTGTTGTTCGGGCAGGGTCTGGTGCCACTTTGAATTGGTGGGTCCTGGTCTTCTTGCTTCTGATGATGAGCTGGGAGAGGCTGGGGGTGAGGGCGGGGGTGTGTGAAGGCCAGAAGAAGGCATTCAGGAAAGATTTCTTTCAGGACATGTTCCCCATCAAGTATGGGCTGTAATTTTTTAATGATGCCCCAAACGGGTTCTAGTGTGGGATGGGAGGTGACAGCTAGGGCTGTGTGGATGGAGGGAGTTTTATTTCCATATGCTCTTTAGGGTATCTGGGCGGCCCATTCCAGGATGTGATCTACTTCTTTGATGGAGTGTCCTTGTTTGGGGAAGGCAGTTTTAAATACACCACAAAACTAATGATATACCTGATACACAGCGATGATATTTTCATACTCTAGACAGGAGACCTAAACTCGCTCATAGATTTCCACCACAATTTCAACAACCACCATCCATCCATTAAACTCTCTCTAGAAAACTCTCACACCAGTATCAACTTCCTGGATATCACGCTCTGCTTCAGCAATGGAACCCTACAGGCAACTATATACAAAAAACCCACAGATCACCACACTTTGTCTACACTACAAATTTCTTCAATATAACTTTGGAATAATCCACATCCCTGAGCAACATAAGTTACAACGACCTAAGAGCCAGGGTAGACACTGCTATGTTGGTGGGAGAGCTTCTCCTGCCGACAGAGCTACCGCCTCTTGTGGGAGGTGGAGTAATTAAGACAATAGAAGAGCTCTCTCCCATCAGCTTAGAGTCTGACTTGTGTCCATTTATCCTTTTACGTAGGGATTGTCCAGGCATTGCTGGCACATGATGGCATATATAACATTGATGGACGTGCAAGTGAATGAACCAGTGATGTTGTGGCTGATCTGGTTAGGTTCTGTGATGGTGTCGCTGGTGTAGATATGTGGGCAGAGTTGGCATCGAGGTTTGTTGCATGGATCGGTTCCTGAGTTAGAGTGACTATGGTGCGGTGTGTGGTTGCTGGTGAGAATATGCTTAAGGTTGGCGGGTTGTCTGTGGGTGAGGACTGGCCTGCCTCCCAAGGCCTGTGAAAGTGAGGGATCGTTGTCCAGGATGGGTTGTAGATCACTGATGATGCATTGGAGAGGTTTTAGCTGAGGACTGTAGGTGATGGCCAGTGGAGTCCTGTTGGTTTCTTTCTTGGGCTTGTCTTGCAGCAGGAGGCTTCTGGGTACACGTCTGGCTCTGTTGATTTGTTTCCTTATTTCCTCGCACGAGTATCGTAGTTTTGAGAATGCTTGGTGAAGATCTTGTAGGTGTTGGTCTCTGTCTGAGGGGTTGGAGCAATTGCGGTTATACCTTAGTGCTTGGCTGTAGACAATGGATTGTGTGGTGTGTCTGGGATGGAAGCTGGAGGCATGAAGGTAGGCATAGCGGTCGGTGGGTTTTCGGTATAGGGTGGTGTTAACCTGACCGTCACTTATTTGTGCCGTGGTGTCTAGAAAGTGGACCTAGTTAGATATTAGGAATGGCAATATACAAAAACCTGTAGGAGAACACTTCGACCTTCCTGGACACACAATAGCAGATTTAAAGATAGCCATCCTGCTGCAAAAAAGCTTCAGGACCAGACTCCAAAGGGAAACTGCTGAACTTCAGTTCATTTGCACATTTGACACTATCAGCTCAGGATTAAACATAAGAACATAAGAACAGCTGTACCGGGTCAGACCAAAGGTCCATCTAGCCCAGTATCTGTCTACCAACAGCGGCCAATGCCAGGTGCCCCAGAGGGAGTGAACCTAACAGGCAATGATCAAGTGATCTCTCTCCTGCCATCCATCTCCATCCTCTGACGAACAGAGGCTAGGGACACCATTCTTACCCATCCTGGCTAATAGCCATTTATGGACTTAGCCACCATGAATTTATCCAGTTCCCTTTTAAACACTTTTATAGTCCTAGCCTTCACAACCTCCTCAGGTAAGGAGTTCCACAAGTTGACTGTGTGCTGTTTGAAGAAGAACTTCCTTTTATTTGTTTTAAACCTGCTGCCTATTAATTTCATTTGGTGACCCCTAGTTCTTGTATTATGGGAATAAGTAAATAACTTTTCTTTATCCACTTTCTCAACATCACTCATGATTTTATATACCTCTATCATGTCCCCCCTTAGTCTTCTCTTTTCCAAGCTGAAGAGTCCTAGCCTCTTTAATCTTTCCTTGTATGGGACCCCTAATCATTTTAGTTGCCCTTTTCTGAATCTTTTCTAGTGCTAGAATATCTTTTTTGAGGTGAGGAGACCACATCTGTACACAGTATTCGAGATGTGGGCATACCATGGATTTATATAAGGGCAATAATATATTCTCAGTCTTATTCTCTATCCCCTTTTTAATGATTCCTAACATCCTGTTTGCTTTTTTGACCGCCTCTGCACACTGCGTGGACATCTTCAGAGAACTATCCACGATGACTCCAAGATCTTTTTCCTCACTCGAATGACTGTGAATGGCTAGCCAACTACAAAAGCAGTTTCTCCTCCCTTGGTGTTCACATCTCAACTGCTAGAAGAGGGCCTCATCCTCCCTGATTGAACTAACCTCGTTATCTCTAGACTGATTCTTGCCTGCATATTTATACCTGCCTCTGGAAATTTCCACCACATGCGTCTGACGAAGTGGGTGTTCACCCATGAAAGCTCATGCTCCAATACATCTGTTAGTCTATAAGGTGCCACAGGACTCTTTGTCGCTTTTTACAGATCCAGACTAACACGGCTACCCCTCTGAGACTTTCTTCCTAAAGGCAATCATAACATCATAGAAGGCGATCATAACATGTGGGGCACCTCATCCCGTGCACTAAATGCCACAGTAACAATGACATGGGTGTAACCAGACAATCACTGTGCTCTCCAATGAACTCACACAGGAAAATGATAAAAGACAAGAACATCCTGTCACCTGTGGATGAACCCAGACACTCCGGTTGTGGGCTTCTGTGTCCAGGTGCCATTTAGGGATGCCAGGTGTCCTGTTTTCAACCAGAAAGTCCAGTCAAAAAGGGGATCTGACAACCCTAAATGGCACCTTAACTAAAAGTCCAGTTACCGCAGGGCGGGGGTTAACCCACGCCAGCCCCTCATCAACCGTGACTGCCTCCTACCTGCATGCAGGCTCCTTGAGAGGATCCAGCGAGCAACGCAAGGAGGAAGGGAGAGGAGCAAGCGAAGAGGGCAGGACCTGGGGGAAGAGGCAGGGACGGGCCTTGGGACTCCAGTTATAGGCAATTAGAAAGGTGGCAATGCTACTTCTCAGTCCTCATCCTCAAAAGAAACCTGCTCAACCCCTTCAAAAGATGAGTTTAAAGACGAGCGGGAGTTTAAATTCCTAACTTTGCTAGACACTAAAAATCATGGACTGACAAGAGACACTGGATTTATGGCTTATTACAACAATCTGTAATCCACTAACCATCCCCCCCAGCTGCCTTCCCTGCTACAATTGGAGAGGTGTTAACAAGCCACTTCACCTTGAATGGGCCCTTGAAATATGTGTTAACTCCTTGTGCTAAAGAATCTGTTCCACTTTGTATTTAAGCTGTGACTCCCAGCCCTGAAGAAGAGCTCTGTGGCTTTGGCTACACTTACACTTCAAAGCGCTGCCGCGGCAGCGCTTTGAAGCGCTAAGTGTAGTCAAAGCGCCAGCGCTGGGAGAGAGCTCTCCCAGCGCTGTCCGTACTCCACCTCCCTGTGGGGAATAACGGACAGCGCTGGGAGCCGCGCTCCCAGCGCTGGGGCTCTGACCACACTGGCGCTTTGCAGCGCCGCAATTTGCAGCGCTGGAGAGGGTGTGTTTTCACACCCTGCTGCAGCACTGCAAATTTGTAAGTGTAGCCAAGCCCTGTGTGGCTGGAAAGCTTCTCTCTCTTACCAACAGAAACTGGTCCAACAAAAGATATTACCTCCCCTACCTTGTCTCTCTAATATCCTGGGACCGACACAGCTACAACACCACTGCATGTCAGCTGTACATAGACAGCTTCCCTAAATCATCCCGCCTGCATTTGGTCCTGGCATTCCTGGCCCCCTGTGGTCACCACTGAGGATTGGACCTGGGATTCTAAAGCACTAAAAGCCCCATTTCAGCTAACAGGATAATAGTTGGAAGTGGTAGTAGATTTTTATCCTCTTAAATGACTCAGCCACTAGAGGGGGGACTCAGAACACTGGGCTGGGGGACTGGGCTGCAGTGGCTCTGAGGGGGTACCTGCCCCCTCCCTTCCATTCTGAAAAGCCCTATCAGGTCCCTGGAACAAGGGAGCCACTTAGGGCAGCACTGAAGGGCTCCATAGCCTATGTTAGGGGCTATGCTGGATAGAGGAGGCACAAGCCCCTGACCCTATTTCTTGGCATCAGGGCCTACCAGGGGGGCAGTCTAGCTCAAAGAGCTTTGTGCAGGGCAGCCCAGATCCCTTGGTACTCATGAGAACAGTGTCCAGCCCACATAAAGTCATGTCCCAGTGACCGCCACACAGTCACGTCTCCGTGGCAGCCTCTGTCTGCACGGGAAGGAGGTGGCACGCTAAGGCAGGCTGAGTCGGGAACGTCCTGCAGCATGGAGATCCCAGGGGCAGGCCAGGATGGGAACGTCCTGCAGGGCGAAGACCCCTGGGGCAGGCCCCGTAGGCAATGTCCTGCAGGGCAAAGATCCCTGGGGCAGGACACGTCAGGCATGTCCTGCAGGGTGGAGATCCCTGGGGAAAGTTGCATTGGGAACGTCCCATAGGGCAAAGATCCCTGGGGAAGGTAGGGTGACCAGACTACAAATTTGAAAGATCGGGACAGGGGGTGGTGGGTAATAGGAGCCTTTATAAGAAAAAGATCCAAAAATCAGGACTGTCCCTATAAAATCGGGACATCTGCTCACCCTAGGGGCAGGCCACGTCGGGAACGTCCTGTAGGGCAAAGATCCCTGGGGCAGGCCACGTCGGGTATGTCCTGCAGCGTGGAGATCCCTGGGGCAGGCCGCGTCGGGAACGTCCTGTAGGGTAAAGATCCCTGGGGCAGGCCACGTCGGGTATCTCCTGCAGCGTGGAGATCCCTGGGGCAGGCCGCGTCGGGAACGTCCTGTAGAGGAAAGATCCCTGAGGCAGGCCGCGTTGGGTATGTCCTGCAGCGTGGAGATCCCTGGGGCAGGTCACGTCGGGTATGTCCTGCAGCGTGGAGATCCCTGGGGCAGGCTGCGTCGGGAACGTTCTGTAGGGCAAAGATCCCTGGGACAGGCCACGTTGGGTATGTCCTGCAGCGTGGAGATCCCTGGGGCAGGCCGCATCAGGCACATCCTGCAGCGTGGAGATCCCTGGGGAAGGCCACGTTGGGCACGTCCTGTAGGGCAAAGATCCCTGGGGCAGGCCGCGTTGGGAACGTCCTGTAGGGCAAAGATCCCTGGAGCCGGCCACGTCCGGCACGTCCTGTTGGGCACGTCCTGTAGGGCAAAGATCTCGGGAGCAGGCTACATCGGGCACATCCTGCAGTGTGGAGATCCCTGGGGAAGGCCGTGTTGGGAACGTCCTGTGGGGGGCAGGGGTTGCACCTTGGAGCAGGCCATGTTGAACCCCGTGCTCATGCTCCTTGGGCCTATTTTGGGGGAGGAGGTGACTGTATGGGGAGGAGGTGACCAGCTCTCTGTGGAGAAAGAAGTAGTTCGGGGCTATTTAGGAAAGCTGGACGAGCACAAGTCCATGGGGCCGGATGCGCTGCATCCGAGGGTGCTAAAGGAGTTGGCCGATGAGATTGCAGAGCCATTGGCCATTATCTTTGAAAAATCATGGTGATCGGGGGAGGTCCCAGATGACTGGAAAAAGGCTAATGTAGTGCCCATCTTTAAAAAAGGGAAGAAGGAAGATCCAGGGAACTACAGGCCAGTCAGTCTCACCTCAGTCCCTGGAAAAATCATGGAACAGGTCCTCAAGGAATCAATCCTGAACCACTTAAAGGAGGGGAAAGTGATCAGGAACAGTCAGCATGGATTCACCAAGGGCAAGTCATGCCTGACTAACCTAATTGCCTTCTATGATGAGATAACCGGCTCTGTGGATGAGGGGAAAGCAGTGGATGTGCTATTTCTGGACTTTAGCAAAGCTTTTGATACAGTCTCCCACAGTATTCTTGCCAGCAAGTTAAAGAAGTCTGGGCTGGATGAATGGACGGTAAGGTGGATAGAAAACTGGCTAGATGGTCGGGCTCTACGGGTAGTGATCAATGGTTCCATGTCTAGTTGGCAGCCGGTATCAAGTGGAGTGCCCCAAGGGTCGGTGCTGGGGCCGGTTTTGTTCAATATCTTCATTAACGATCTGGAGGATGGTGTGGACTGCACCCTTAGCAAGTTTGCAGATGACACTAAACTGGGAGGAGTGGTTGATACGCTGGAGGGTAGGGATAGGATACAGAGGGACCTAGACAAATTAGAGGATTGGGCCAAAAGAAATCTGATGAGGTTCAACAAGGACAAGTGCAGAGTCCTGCACTTAGGACGGAAGAATCCCATGCACTGCTACAGACTAGGGACCGAATGGCTGGGCAGCAGTTCTGCAGAAAAAGACCTAGGGGTTACGGTGGACGAAAAGCTGAATATGAGTCAACAGTGTGCCCTTGTTGCCAAGAAGGCTAATGGCATTTTGGGTTGTATAAGTAGGGGCATTTCCAGCAGATCGAGGGATGTGATCATTCCCCTCTATTCAGCACTGGTGAGGCCTCATTTGGAGTACTGTGTCCAGTTTTGGGCCCCACACTACAAGAAGGATGTGGATAAATTGGAGAGAGTCCAGCGGAGGGCAACAAAAATGATTAGGGGGCTGGAGCACATGACTTATGAGGAGAGGCTGAGGGAACTGAGATTGTTTAGCCTGCAGAAGAGAAGAATGAGGGGGGATTTGATAGCTGCTTTCAACTACCTGAAAGGGGGTTCCAAAGAGGATGGATCTAGACTGTTTCAGTGGTAGAAGATGACAGAACAAGGAGTAATGGTCTCAAGTTGCAGAGGGGGAGGTTTAGGTTGGATATTAGGAAAAACTTTTTCAGTTGGAGGGTGGTGAAGCACTGGAATGGATTACCTAGGGAGGTGGTGGAATCTCCTTCCTTTAGAGGTTTTTAAGATCAGGCTTGACAAAGCCCTGGCTGGGATGATTTAGTTGGGTTTGGTCCTGCTTTGAGCAGTAGGTTGGAGTAGATGACCTCCTGAAGTCCCTTCCAACCCTGAGATTCTATGATTCTATTCTATTCTATGAACCTGCTGCTCCGTGTGTTGCTCATTTCCTGGGGGTGGCAGCTGGGTTCCTTCCCTTTTTGCTCCTTTGTGGTGCTGGAAGAAAGTTAAAATAGCAGTTTGTGTTTTTCCTCTTTTCAAAACCAGATCAGAAATGGGGGGTCTCACCTACCCTACCATCCCTGGAAGTCCCAAGGGTTACTGGGGAGCTGGCAGGACTGACAGGGTCACACCTGGGGAAACTTCACTGCCTGGCAAGTGACGTGATTATTTTCCTCCAAAGGTTTGGAAACTATTTGACCCAATGTCTGCTCCCATTTACACCAATGTAAATCCTGAGTCATACTGTTGCCTTCAGGCTAGATTTACACTGGTGTAACTGGGAGCAGAGTTTGTCCCTTTGGCTTCATCTTTTTCATTTTTGTGGGTGCACATTTAACTCAAATGCCTGAGACACAGGGGGAGAAAAGCTCTTTTAGCTAAAGATGCTACACACCAATCCCTGCCCCTTTAATTATTGTCAGGCTTGATCGAAAGTGTGTCCCATTCAGTGCTTGGGGATGGGGTAAAATCTAGGGTATGGCCAGGACAGGATTATCAGAGCCATTTTCCCCCCTTTCCAGATCCCCCCTTCACGAACCGGCAGCTGGTGATCCCTACCCTGATCATTGTGGCCATCAAACTGCTCCTGATGACCCGGGTCCTCCTCTACCTCCTCTACCGTGAGTAGCCACCATGACCTGGACCCCGTACCCCCACCAGAGCTGGTCTGGTGAGAGCTAGGCACCTTCTGAGACAGCATGGACTAGTAGAGACAGAATAGGACTAAGCCCTAGGAGACCAGGGTTCTATTTGAGTGGTGTGACCTTAGGCAAGTCACATCAATGCCCCGTGCCTCAGTTTCCCCATTTATAAAATGGTGCTCATGAGCCTGACCCCCTTCACAAAGGCTTTGTTTGCTCTACTGATGAGAAGGGGGAGGCATTATTATTATTAGGGTTTGAGATTCTCCCCTCCCCAAATCCTGCTCATCCCTGCCCCAAGAAGGTGAGAGCCCCAATGGGCTGGGGGAGCCCCTCGCTGGGATTTCCTCCCCACCCAACTACAGAGTTGACAGACCAGACTGAGAAGCTGCCAACCCACCCTTTGGGAGAGGCGTGTGATGTCCCTGAGGCTCACACTGGGGCTCTGCTCAGTTTCTTAGATGGTCCCATCTTCAGACGTGGCCGGGGACCCCAGCCCCACAACCAAGAGGGGCCCGGCTGGTAAGATCAGGGCTGGAGGACAGGGGTAAATAGGAGGTGCTCTCTGGGCTCCTCTTGAATGTTCTTAGTTTTCCTTTCCTTAATGTCCTAGCCTGTGCCCTGAGAACAGGGATGGCACCACATGGGGCATAGGGAGGGGGATGAGCACCCAGCAGGGACAGGGGTCAGGGTGCTGCAGTGTCTCCTTCCAATTTAGGAATGTAGGGATCAGGGGTGGTTCAGCCTGCAGATGAGGTCGGGGAGAAAGATGCTGGAAAGTCTTGATCTGGTTTAGGGATGCAGGGAGGTGGGGATCAGGGATTAGGCAGGGTTGGGGTGCTGAAGCATCACCCTCTGGGGTGCAGGGAGGTGGGGTGAGCAGCACCCCGCGGGGTGTGTGTGTGTATCCTATCAATGGCCCTGAGACTAACACAAGCCATGCTCAGTTTCACAGGCCACCCCTTCTCCCACCAAGCCGGGAGACCCTGGCCCCACAACCCAGAGGAGCACAGCAAGTGAGAGCAGAGTTGGGAGAATCCAAATGCAGTGTCACATTCTAGCTGGGGTGGGGGGCTCCCCCCTAGCTGGGGTGTGGGGCTGCAGAATCCCCCATTAGTGCCAGGGGTGGGGGCTGGAACCTGGGAATGGGGCCCTGCCACTCGCCCTGTGAAAGCAGAGCCCATAAGGATGGATGGAGGGGCTGCCTGTTCCCCATGTCTCCGCCTGTAGCTTCTGCTTTCACCTGTGGCTTAGGTTTCCTGTGGAGTACCCACACCTGCTGTGGTTTGGCCTGTGCTCTGTGTCTGCGGGGGGAAGGATTGGCCCCTCAGCAGTGCGTGTGGGGAGAGGGATCGGTTGCTGGCCGGCACATGGGGAGGGTGGGATCGGGCCCTCGTCGGCACATGGTGGGGGGTTAGTCCCTCATTGGCACGTTGGGTGGGGGGATTGGCCCGTCATCGCCATGTGGTGGGGACGGATGAGCCCCTCGTTGGCACCTGGCGTGGCAGGGTTCGGCCCCCCCATCGGCACGTGAGGGGGAGGGATCTGCCCTTCGTCAGTACATGGGGTCGGGGGATCGGCCCCTTGTTGGCACGTGAGATGAGGTGGATAGGCTCCTGATCGGCGCATGTGAGGGAGGGATCGGTCCCTCATGGCACATGGGGCGGAGGGATCAGCCCCTCATCGGCATGTGAGAGAGGGGATTGGCCCCTCGTTGGCGAGTAACGGGGGAGGGGCTCACAGCTGTGTTCTCTGCTGTGTTCTCTGCGGCAGGTGTTCCCTGGTGCCAGTGAGGCTGGGACCAGGACCAAGGGAGGTGCTACCTTTTCTCCCAGGCTAACCAGACCTGGGAGGCAGCAAGAAACTCCTGCTTAGCCCAGAATGCTGATCTGGTGGTGATGAGCGACCAAAGGGAGCAGGTACGAACACTCAGCCCAACCTCTCTCTGGGGTGTAATGACCCCTGGGCAGAGAGCCGGCATGAGGCTTTGGCGCTGTTTGGGCCTGACGGGAAGAAAGGAACGGTGGGAGTTCCTGGTGCAGGGCTGGAGCAGGACTCCAGGTCTCCAGCAGTGACAAGGGCTAGCCCTGCCCCACCCCTGGGGTGAATTTTGCCTCGGTGGGGCAGGAGGGGCTTGGGGCAGCAGCACAGAGAAGGGACGATGTGGAGCAAACGGTGGGGAGGTTTGAGGAGGGCTCGGAAAGCAGAGCTGCTCTGCAGATAAGAGAGGTGGTTACCCGGCAGGGTAGTCAGACTCCCTGGGGCGCTGGGAACACAACACTGTCTTGCCAGAGGTGGATTCCCATCAGACTGCAGAGCCCAGGGGGTCTGCTGGGAGAGAAGAGCCAGGACTCGACTGTAGTGCCACAGGTGCTGACTTTAATTTTTCCAGGTGGGTGCCCCACCTAGGCCCTGCCTCAACTCCACCCCTTCCCCCAAGGCCCTGCCTTTCCCCCCGCCTATTCTCACCCCTGCCCCACCCCTTCCCCCAAGACCCCGCCCTTGCCCCGCCTCATCCCACCCCTGCTCCGCCCCCTCCCCTAACCACCTCCCACTGGCTGCCAAACAGTTGATCAGCAGCAGGGTGGCCAAACAACTGATGGATTGGTGGCTGGTGGGTACTTAGCACCCACTGTTTTTTCCCCATGGATGCTTCAGCCCCAGAGCACCCACAGAGTCGGCCCCTGTAGTAGTGAATGTATTTCTTTGGTCAGTGCTTTCCAGTGCCAGGAATGGGCCAGCACCTTGGCTGGTGCACAGCAGCTGTCATCCGTGTGATCCCGCTTGACATCAGCTGGGGATCCAGCCCAAAGATCCTGCAACAGGAACTTGGGTGACAATTCTGCTGAGGCTTGAACCAGACCAGGCCCTGGCTGGCTCTGCTGGGTGTATGAGAGAGAAAAGCAGGAATGGCTTAGGTTAGTCCCTGCACCTCTGATACCCACAGGGATGAGGGAGGTCGTCTGGGAGCAGGTTTTTTGCAGTCACTTTCAAAGTGTAACGGCCCTTTGGAAAGGGGAACTCGGACGGTGCATTCGTAACGCTCACCCTTATCTCCTGCTGCACCTGGTCTTAATAACTGGCCTGACAAATTTACCCTCACTGTGAATGCAGCTGTAAAAGTTTGTGAGCGTTCCTGAGATGGTACAATGACCGAGAGTAACCAGGGTTGATGGGAAAAGGTCCCAAACGAGAGACAGATGGAGTTAGTCCAAACGAAAGAGCCTCCTGCTGTAACTCAGTGACTGGGTTCAGATCACGCCTGGCAAACAAGAAACGTGTGGAACCAGAAAGGAGTGAATCCAGTGCTGCAGATTAAACCTCCTTGGTGGTCAAAGGAATGAGGGGATGGGCTGTTCCACCCATTGCTCCCTTTTGGGGACCTGAAAGAGACTTTGGGGAGAAAATTAGGCTACTAGAACGAGCTTCACCATCATGGTTCTCCCCTCCCCCACATCTTCTGGGACCCGAGACCTTTGTCATCCTGAGCCTGAGACATCCTGACCAGATGGGACCGGAGAGGGGACCCAGATGACGTCGCCTCTACCGGCTCCAGCTAATCCCAACCACCAGCTGAGATGAAACAGGTCGGACTGTAACAACAGCCACTCCAGCCTGTCTCAGCAGCAGGATGGTTGTTACCAGCTCTGATACCATCTAAGAGACAGTGCCTGGTTTACACTGGTGCCGGGCCCACACTTAGAAGGGGCCGTGGCACCCGGACTGTGGCCCTGCTGTCACGGACTCACAGGTTGTGCCCTCTCTTGGCCCCGTGGAGTCCCTGGGGGGAACCCCCTTCAGTGTGACAGCCCTTCTCGGGGGTCCAGTCTCTCTCAGGGATTAAGCCTCTGCACCTCCTGCCTGCTGCTGACTCCGCTCCCTCCCAACCGTGCGAGCGGTGGGTGGGGCCTTGGAGGGGAAGAGGCTGAGCAGGGGCGGGGCCTTGCTGCAAAGTGTGGGCGGAGAAGGGGGCGGGGCCACAGTCCAGGTGCCAGGGCTCACAAATGATTAATCTGGCCCTGCTAAGAGCCTGTCACACAAGTGGGGCAGGTTCCTTCTAAAAACTCTGCAGCTCAAAGGGGACGGGCCCAAGTGAGGCTGGCGGACACTGCTATATTATTATTTGAGCATGGAATTACTATCCATAGAGATTCCATCAGACAGTTTGGTTCATTTAAGATTTTTACTTCATTTGACTTAACGCTTTCTATTGCCACTCCCTCACCAGCATTCCCTGTTCTGTGCTTCCGATATATTTTGTACACTGGTATTACTGTGTCGCATTGATTATCCTCATTCCACCAAGTTACTGTGATGCCTATTATATCCATACCCTCATGTAATACGACATACTCTAGTTCACCTATCTTATTGTTTAGACTTCTAGCATTGGTATATGAGCGCTTTAAAAACTTGTCACTTTTTAGCTGTCTGCCATTACATGATGTAATTGAATGGGACTCTTTTTTTATTTGACTGTTTCTCATCAGAGCCTACCTGTATTTTATCATCTTCCATCCTCTCCTTAGCCACCTCCTTACTAGGACATAGAGAATCTCCATTAATAGATCCGCCCCTAAGGGATGTCTCTGTCCAAACCACATGCTCCTCCACACATGTTGGCTTTTCCTCCAGGGCCGCCCAGAGGATTTCGGGGGCCCGGGGTCTTCGGCGGCGGGGGGCCCTTCCGTTCCTGGACCCGCCGCCGAAGTGCCCCGAAGACCTGCGAGGGGGCTCCCCGCCGCCGAATTACCACCGAAGCAGGACCCGCCGCCGAAGCGCAGCCCAGTCTTCGGCGGTAATTCGGCGGAGGGGGGCCCCCGCCGCGGGTCTTTGGGGCACTTCGGCAGCAGGTCCCGGAACGGAAGGGGCCCCCCGCCGCCGAAGACCAGGCTGCGCTTCAGCGGCGGGTCCCGCTTCCCCCCCGCCCCGGCCCCAGTCTCTTACCCCGGCTCCCTCCTCACCCGGAGTCTCAGTGCCTCGCCGGAACAGCCGCAGCGTGTGGCCGGCGGGACCTGAGCTCCGTCCCACTCAGAGCCGCCTGGTGAGGGGGCGGGGCTGGGAGCTCCCCGCCGAGCGGAGGGAGCTGAGCTCAGCCTGGAGCTCCCAGCCCCGCCCCCTCACCACGCGGCTCTGAGCGGGGCGGGGCTCAGGGGCCCCGGCAGAGACTCGGCGCTTGATGCGCTGAGGCTCCAGGAGAGGGGCGGAGGCGGGAGCCTCCGCTGTTCTCTTGGGGGCCCCTGCGGAGCCCGGGGCAAATTGCCCCCTTTGCCCCCCCCTCTGGGCAGCCCTGTTTTCCTCAGCCCTTAGTTTAAAAACTGCTCTATGACCTCTTTAATTTTAAGTGCCAGGAATGTGGTTCCATTTTGGTTTAGGTGGAGCCCATCCTGCCTGAATAGACTCCCCCTTTCCCAAAAGGTTCCTCAGTTCCAAATAAATCTAACCCCCTTGTCCCTAAGCCATCGTCTCATCCATGCATTGAGACCCTGCATTTCTGCCTGTCTAACTGGCCATATGTGTGGAACTGGAAGCGTTTCATGAAATGTTACCATGGAGCCTAAATTTGGCCTCTGGGATCTCTCTCCCATCCTTCCCTATGTTCTTACCCAGGGGGATTCTATGATTCTATGATTGACTCCACTAGGCAATGGCAAACAGGAGAGGAAAAACATTCTTTAGCCACAGGGAATGTGTTGTTCTAAAGCAGACAGAGGAGGAAATAAGGCAGGTGAACCACACCACACTGCTCACCACAATCCAGACAGGACAGGGGTATCCACCAGGAAACACCTGAGAAAGGGGAAGTCACTGAGCAGAAATTGACTTTATATGGGCAAAACCCACTTGTGTGTGCAGTGTTTTTCCTCAATGGAAGGTTGATCTATTTGGAAGAAGCACATCTGTGACACTGATTCGACCAGAGCTGTTCCTCTAGGAGGGGCCACAAGAAAAGGGGACCTGGTAAGACCCACACATGAGAGTGATCATAGGAGGAGGAGCTTGCGTGTATTTCTTTGTCTCTCTTCACCTTGAGCTCATGGACACCAGGATGGGAGGACTGGAGAGCCCCAAGTCCTGAGGAGTCCCTCCCTTGAAGAACCTGCCGTATGGGACCATCAACAAGTACCATCTGTTGGGAATCAGGGCCTGCAGCAGAGCCAGTCTCCAGGCAACCTAACGAGCTCAGGTAGCCTGTACCAAGCTGCCTGATTGGTGGGAAGGGTCAGCAGAGAGGCTCTTAAGCCCAGCAGTGGCAGTTCAGTAGCTGCTCAAAGCTTTTGCCCACAGCTATGGTAGCTCCGGCCTTGGTCCAGCCCTGCTCCTGCCTTGTCCCTCCCCAGGTAACCTGGTTCTGACCCTCAGCTCCGATTCCTCATCTCCAGCTTCGACTCCTACCCCGATTCTGCCCCTGGCTCTGACCCTTGGCGCTGGCATTTGGCCCCTGGCTCTGACCCACCGCTCTGTTTTTTGGCTGCAGGTCCTGCTCTGACCACTAAACCTTACCACCCACATCCCGCTCTCTGACACCGTCAAGCACGGATAGTCATTAGCCGCCTCTTCTATCTTCTTCCTGTGTTAACCCTGTTACTACAGCACCACCTGGAACGGGACTGATGTTCTGTCTGCGTCTCCAAGACGACAGCTGCAGACAAGAGCTACAATCACAGCTGAGACTTGGACATCACCAACTCACCCATAGGGAGCCACACTGTGAGCTGGATGAAGATCTGTTCTTCTGTTAAGAAGAGCTACTGCTCAGAATGTGACTTCGGCATTACAGCTGCACCACCTTAGATGACTGCTTACAGCAAGACACATTAACAACCCCAGGACACTGACATCTTTGACCATTATGTTAGCAACCAGCCACTCAGTATGAGCACCTCTTCAGTTTTACTGAATGCAGGATTTAAAAGGTTAGTTGTGAACAGATACTTCACACTGGTTAATTTTAATGAGAGGGAAGGAACACTGGCCAGAATAGGGAAATAATAGATACAGAATATTTACTAAGTTAGATCTCTGCAGGGCCGGATGAAATTCACCCTAGAGTACTTAAGAAACTAGCTGAAGCAATCTCTGAACCATTAGCGATAATCTTCCAGAACTCATGGAGGGTGGGTGAGGTTCATAACAAGGACAAACTTCAAAAAAAAAGGTTCTCAGGGAAGTAAAGACGGGACAGGCTAACTTCAATACCCAAAAAGATACTGGAAAAAATGATTAATCTACCAATTTATTAAAAGCTAGAGGATAATAGGTGATAAGTAAGAACCAAGATGGATTTGTCAAGAACAAGCAGGGGTGGCTCTAGGCACAAGCAAAACAAGCACCTGCTTGGAGCAGCCCATTTGCAGGGATCGCAGGGAAGCTGAGAACCAACAGGGGGCTCTGGGAGATGTAGTTCCTTGGTTAGCTCCCTGCCTACAGAGCCAGCCCTGGAGCAGGGAAAGAACTACATTTCCCAGCATTCCCTTGGCCACTACCAACTGGAAAGGAAGGAGGTGGGACCTCATGCGGCAGCCTGCTGTGAATGGTAGGGAGACCAGACTTTAACATTAAAAAAAACAGGACACTCCACGGGGAGGGAAGCCCCCCGCCACCATCCACTCCCTCCGACTGCCCCCCACAGAAACCCCAACCCATCCAACCCCCACCCGCTCCCTGATCACCCCCTGCCGGGACCCCTGCCTCTAACTGCCCCCCAGGACCCCACCCCCTATCTAAGCGCTGCTGGTCCTTGCTGCCCGATTGCCCCATCCCGGGACCCCTGCCCCTAACTGCCCCTTGGGATCCCAGCCCCCACCTAAACCTCCCTTCTCCTTGTCCCCAACTGCCCCCCTAGGACTCCACCCCCTAGCTGTCCCCTGACAAACCCCTGGGACTCCCATGCCTATCCAACCGCTGCCTGTCCCCTGACGGCCCCCCCGAACCCCTGACCCATCTAACCCCCCTTCTCCCTGCTCCTGACTGCCCCCCTGAACCTCCGCCCCATCCAACCCCCCCGCTCCCTGTCCCTTGACTGCCCCCCCGGAACCCTCCACCCCTTCTCCAACCCCCAACCCCCTTACCGTGCCACTCAGACCAGCTTGTCTGGTTCCGCGCAGCGCCAGACACACTGCTGCATACATGCTGCCGTGCTCCCCCGCAGAGCCCATGGAGCCCACAGCCCCCCCCTCCACCCCCACCCCAGCAGCTGCCTTCCAGATTTGAACACCTCAAAATTCAGGAGTGCTCAAGCTCAGTTTGGGGAGCTGCTACTTCATTTCTCCCAAATCAAATATATTGATCCACTGCAACTTGCTGTAGAAAAAGTAGGATAAAATTGAGCAAGAAATGCTTCCCAGTGGTTATTAGGACTGGAATTGCTATTTTCAACAGCCATTGCCTTTTGTTTGTTTGTTTGTTTGTTTAAAAGGAAGACAGTGATATTGCATTGGCAAATTCCCCATAGAAACAAAGAGTGGAACAAAAGAATAATGAAGGCACCTCAACTTTTCCTCATTTATGGAGGACAGTCTTATAATATGCATCCAGATATCCTCCAATCACACAAGGTGAAAATTGTTCCACTTTACTGCAGTTCTGTAATCATATGGGACCCAATCCTGTTTGTGTTCTGTGCACGTCCAAAATTCCTGCTGAATGACCCACCCTGGGAGCAAGTTTCCAGTGACCCAGGGCTGCGGCGGAAGGAGGGTGTTGGTGGGGGGGGAAGATCCCAGGGCTGGGGTGGCAGGAGGTGTCTGTGGGGGGGCACTGGTGGGGGGGGAAGGGGGGAGCCCAGGACTGGGGCGGCAGGGGGGTGGGGGAAGGGCACTGGTGGGGGGGGAAAGGGGGAAGCCCAGTGCTGGGGTGGCAGGGGGTGTGGGGTGGGGGGAGAGCCCAGGGCTGGGATGGAGGTAGCCAAATTTTTTTTTGCATGGGGCAGCAAAAAACCTAGAGCCGGCTCTGACACATACGCATCCATCAGATATTCTGCAGCTGCTGCATAGTTACCAGTCCTGGACATAGCTTGAGTTCATGGCTTGATTTTGCAGCTTGGGTTCGTAGCTTGTGGCAGCTAACTGGCCAGGAAAGCTGGGCACAAGGATGAGCTGGATCTCTGTTGGGCATGCACCTATGTCCTTCCATGTTGGCAGCAGACTGTTACCCTCCAAAGTCTCCCATCTCACCCATCCTTTTTGTAGGCTTTAGTTTGAATCCAGAGTCTATAGGTCTTGCTGTGTCACGCTGCCTCTGGGTTTGGTGATTGATCACCCGTCAATTGCAGTCGTGACTTTCAGCCTCGGACCTGGCTTTGATCTTCCTTCTATTGTACCTTTTCTTTTTAGGGTGGACTCTTCTCACTTTATCAGAGGAGTAGCCATGTTAGTCTGGATCTGTAAAAGCAGCAAAGAGTCTTGTGGCACCTTATAGACTAACAGACGTTTTGGAGCATGGGCATTCGTGGGTGAATACCCACTTCATCGGATGCATTCTTACTATTCTTCCTATCTTCTCACTTTGTTAGGGCTCTTGTCTGCTTCTTCAGCCGGTGAGGTTTGAACTTTATTTCATCAGGACAGGCTGGGGCTGGAGGTTGATTCCATCATCTATACATACCTCAGTCACACATCTAAACTAAACTAATAAGATTACAGCAGGGTTTGCAAAAATGAAGGTTGGAGGAAGCTTTTGCAAAATGGAGTGACGGTTTTAAAATACAGTTTGAATTACAATATGGCAAACAGTGAACAGAAGTTACAATGTAGGCAAGTGTAATGAATGGTGAACAGAAGTTACATTAATAAAGTGAACAATTAAAAACTTTAATTTATCAGTTCTACAAAACACATCAACTAAATTAATTTTTATTGATGACACTCTTTGCAGTAAACCATATGGAAAAAGAATTCCAATTACCTTTGTCCCTTGCTATGTATAACTTATTTTGTGCCTTACCCTTTCTGATTTTGTCCTTGCACGTATATGCTATTCTTTTGTAATCCTCCTTAGTAATTCCACATTTTGTAGGATTTTTTTTTCATTTTCAGGTCATTAAAAAACTTCTGATGGAGTCATATGGGCCTCTTGCTATTCTTCCTATCTTCTCTTTGCATTTTATCTTTACTCGGAGACTTTCAGCTGGTCTGCTTCTCACCTCCTTCTGGACCTCAGAACAAGTGTACAATGCAATACTTTCTCTCTTTTTTTCCTGCCTGTCCTTCCTGAACAAGCTATAGCCCTCTATACCAATATTCCAGTCATGAGATTTAGCTCAGCAAGTATCTGTGATGCCAGTTAAGCTCAGTTATCACTTATGTATTAAAACTCCCAGTTCTTACTGTTTATTCCCCATTAGTATTACTCCTCCTAGAATCACAGAATATCAGGGTTGGAAGGGACCTCAGGAGGTCATCTAGTCCAACCCCCTGCTCAAAGCAGGACCAAACCCAACTAAATCATCCCAGCAAGGGCTTTGTCAAGCCTGACCTTAAAAACCTCTAAGGAAGGAGATTCCACCACCTCCCTAGGTAACCCATTCCAATGCTTCACCACTCTCTGAGTGAAAAAGATTTTCCTAATATCCAACCTATAAACATCTAAGATTTTAAGCAGATGCCCCCATGGATTTCCCTCTTGTTTCTCCTATAATTCTACTGCAATTTTCCACATCTACTTCTCCCCAAACATCTAGTCCTCTATTAAGGTCACTTGTTTTTACCTGGTGGCTTTTTTCACCTGCCCCCTCTGAACTTAATTTTAAGCTCTTCTCATAAGGTTGGTGAGTCAACGCATGAAGATGTTCTTCTCCTTCTTGGTCAGACGGACCCCAACTCTTCCCAGCAAACCTCCTTCCTGCAATAGCAGCCCGTGGTAGAGGAAGTCAAACCCTCCCATAGACCCATCTTCATAACCCTATTATGTGGATATGCTACCGTTGAGTGTGTATTGAGCAGAAAGAACACTCAGTGCAGGAGACAAGGGGACTGAGTTTAACTACAGATGTCAAGTTCACATACTTCCATTTTCAGTGACTAATCTCTTAAGCCAGTGGGGATGGCCATGGTACAAAAGTATTTCTGTAGATCAGCATGTGATTATTTGTATTGCAGCACTGCCTCATAGTCCCAGTCACAGACCAGGATCCCATTGCGCTAGGACCTGTACAGACATAGAACAAGATGGTCCTTAACTGTAATTAATTGACACATATTAACAGCACAACAAACGGACAAGAGGATAATAAAGCAAGCAAAAAAGCCCCCTTTGACCAGGTACCAGCATATAACTAATAGAATGCTACATATTTAGGGAATGTGAGGGCAGTTGACAGTCTGTGCCTCACGCTCCCAGTCTCCTGCCCAATCCCTGGCTGTGCTGCAAGGATGGTGTGGATCGGACGCTTGCTCTGGGGGTGGCCACACGCCCTCTGGCTCTAGGTGGCAGGATCCTTCTTCCCAGGGTCAGTCCCCCCATCAGGGTTATGATCCCCCTCCAAGTCTGGCCTGCAAGGCCTCTTGGCTGGGGGCATCTCCCTGTGCTGCGCCCGCTGCCCAGGGTCCCCCCTCGCTCCCCACAGTGCTCACTGCTCCAGCTTCAGCCCCAGCACTGATGCTGCTCTGCCTCCAGCTCCCTGGGCTGCTTTTCTGGCCCCTCTGGCTCTGGTTGCTGCAGCTCTGCTCCCAGCACAGGTCTGCTCCCTGGGCTGCTTCTGTGGCCCTGCTCCCAGCACAGGTCTGCTCCCTGGGCTGCTTCAATTCATAAGGTAAGTTTGAGTGTTTGCTCTGAAACTGGAAGCCCCCACGGTGAGGAGAGAAACATCACCAGGTTGGAATGCAAGTTTGCCGCAGGAGCTGTCATCTTCTGGCCAACACAAGAAGGCCCCTGGACACCAGACAAACCCTTGTGGAACATCAGAAGACAAAAGACTTTTTTGATTGCTCTCCCCCTCCGCCCCCCAAAGAAGGGATGTGCACATGGACTCGTCCCATCACCTTGAACTGTGGGGGAAGGGAATAAAAATCCCCGACAAGAAGAAACGGCACCTTTGTGGCTGTTTGAACTCTGAAGGGCCAGAGACTTGAAACTGAAGCCAGAGATCCCCAGGGGCTGCCTCCTGGGGTGCCCTGAAAGATGCCTTGAATAGACAGATCAGGACAATTCTGTCACTCTCAGGAGTTAGATGGTAACTCATTGGTTGTACAAGTTCGCTTGCTTTGACCTGTAAATGATGCTCTTAGTCCTTTTCCCTAATTAATAAACCTTTAGCTAGTTTCTTACAGGATTGGCTACAGGCATCACTTTGATGCAGGATCGAGGGTGTCAAGTGATCTGGGGTAGGTGACTGGTCTCTTGGGTCTGGAAGCAACCTGAATGTGGTGTCATTTTTGGTGTAAGCACGGGGGGCTCCAGGCACCAGCATGCCAAGCGCGTGCCTGGGGCAGCAAGCAATGGGGGTCGCTCTGCCAGTTGCCGCAAGGACAGCAGGCAGGTTGCCTTCGGCAGCATGCCTAAGGAGGGTCTGTTGGGCCCACGGCTGAATCCGCAGGACCGGGGACCTCCCGCAGGCAAGCCGCAGAAGGCAGCCTGCCTGCCTGCCATGCTTGGGGCGGCAAAATACCTAGAGCCTCCCCGGGTGTAAGTGACCATTTATCACTAAGTCCAGTTTGTCTGGGTGGCAGGATAGACTGGAGAGTCTAAAGGGACTGCGTGTGACTCCATGGTAAGGCTCGTATAGTGATCCAGGCGTTCACAGTTACTGGCTTGGTGAAATCTGATTGTAGAACACACCACCAGCGTGGGGTGTCTGCCCTGATATTGGCAGTCTGCTCTGAGTTAGGCACTCATGGTCGTGAGCCACTCCAGACATGCACTGCACTCTGAATTGACACAAGCGCTCCTGGTGAGGATGCGCAGAGGTGACCGGGAGCATGTGTTCAACTTCCCATAATGCAGTGTTCTGCATCCCATAATATTTCACACCTCTTTTCAAAATCCCCAAAAACCTGTGTGTCCCTTCTCACTGTCTACCATCTCTGACAGAAGCATGGAGCATGCACAGCTCTGCACTACTCTCGTGAGTATTGTGAGCACGGGGCACCTGAGCCTGCAGAATTTGCAGAGTGTGACTCATTTCAGCCCCATGAGGCACTTCAAAAACGTCCCTAATCACTCTGGGCTGGAATGACAGTGAGTGGCACAGTGGGATAGCTGCTCATGGTGCACTCTGCCTTGATACACGCACTCCTGGTGAGGCCACGCACCGCTGACTCAAGGAGTGCATTGTGCACACGCACAAGCAATGTAATAACTGTGATGGCTGTATGCGTGGGCGGCAAGATATATACCCACATTGTGCCCAGGCACCAGCAATATTCAGAGCCCAGGGGCCCAGCTCCACCAATGTTTGGGGCCGGGTCTCCCCCCAGCCCCACCTACTGCCCCCCCCCCGCACCTCCTGAGTGTCCTCCGCTGCCCCCCCACTTGCTGACCCAGGAGCAGGGCATCCCTGCTTCTTCTGTGCAGCTCCATGCTGCCCTGCTGCAGGGTCCTAGTGCCCTCCAAATCGACTGCCAGGGCAGACTCTGAGCCTGCCCTTCTACCTCAGACCCTTCCCTTTTCCAGTGGGACCTCTATCAGCACAGGCTCCCTCCACCCACAGTCACCACTCCTGCCCCATGCTGGGCAAGGAGGCAGCCCCATCCCCCGCCCCCAGTGTGGCTACAGTCAGGGAAAACAGCAGGAGAGGGGCAGCACGGAGCACCCCCTGGCACCCACCATGGGGGAGGCGAGGGAGATTCCTGGACCTGAGAGGGGCTCTAGGAGCACATGCAGTGACAGTGCTGGGGGTGAGTGTACTGCTGGGGGGGTGGGAAAGGGGGGCTCGTTCCCCAGAGCTCGCTGCTGCCGGCAGGGAAAGGGCTGGGGGGAGTCCTCCTCTCTGGCCCCTGTCCTGGAGCAGCCTGCCTGCACCCCAAACTCATCCCCAGCCCTGCCCCACCCCAGAGCCCATACCCCCAGCCAGAGCTTTCATCCCCCCACCACATCCTCAACCCTAGTCCTGAGCCCCTCCAGCACCCCAAGCCCCTCATCCCCAGTCCCAGCCAGAGCCCTCATCCCCCCACACCCGAACCTTCTGCCCCAGCCCTGAGCCCCCTCCTGCATCATGAACCCCTCATCCCCAGCCCCACCCCACAGCCCTCACCCCAGACCCCTCCCCTCTGCCATAGCCCTGAGCCCCCTCCCACATCCCAAACCCAGCCCCACCCCTGCATCCCCTCCCTTCTCCAAACTCCCTCCCAGCGCCTGCACCCTGCACCCCTCCTGCACCCGAGACCTCCTCCCCCACTCAAAATCCCTCCCAGAGCCTTGGGTAGGTGGGGGGCAGAGATTTGGGGGGGGCAGAGTTTGGGCAGGGGCGGGTTCTGGGCAACACCAAAATGTCTACAAACCTGCCGCCCATGCTCCTGTATGCACAGAATATATATGGCAGCATAACCTCCCAGTCATTCTGGCGTCTATCCACATACATTTTCAACATAGACTTCAGGGTTCCATTGAACCGTTCTACTAGACCGTTAGTCTGGGGGTGGTAGGGAGCAGCTTTCAGGTGCTTCACCCCAAATAACTCCCACAACTGCTTGAAAACATCCGACATAAAGTTAGACCCACGGTCAGACAATATTTCCTTGGGAAAACCCACTCTGCTAAAAATAGAGAACAAGGCCACTGCCACTGTCTCTGCCTCAATATTAGCCAAGGCTACAGCCTCAGGATATCTGGTAGCAAAATCTACCAACACCAGGATGTATTTCTTCCCATTTTTGGAAGGTTTGGGGAGTGGCCCTACAATATCCACAGCCACTCTGGCAAACGCCTCCCCAATAACGGGCAGAGGCTGGAGGGGCACCTTGCTAGGCCCCCTTTAACCCCTTACGCTTCTGGCACAGTTCACAGCTCCTGCAGTAATCTCTCACCGACCCAAAAAGGTGAGGCCAGTAGAAATTTTGCTCTAGCCTGTCACATGTTTTGCCTAGACCCAGATGTCCTGCAAATGGACCATCATGAGCCAACTTCAACAAATCATTGCGGTAACTCTCAGGTACCACAAGATGTTTGCGAACTGCTGCTTAGGAATTCTTCCTTCCCCTAGGCGGCTCCCTATACAACAGCCCATCCTGCATAAAAAACCTGCCTCTCTCTTCACTGGCTGGGACCTGACTCTCTCTAGAGATACATCACTTTGCTGAGCCACAATGAATTCACTCTGGGTTTTGTTTGAATTCAGAACCATCTCTGATATTTCAGACAAACCCTCACCTGATTCATCTTGAGAGACACTCTCTGTCTGTTTGCCGTTCCCCTCACTGCCATCAGTCAGGGTATTTGCCACAGACCCAAACTCCCTCTGTGACCTGGTCACCACATTAACTTGGCCAGGCACCCCCAGTATGTTATTTCCTACCAAAACATCCGCCGGAATTAAATCCCGGACAGCAGCCTTCACATCCCGTTTAAAGCCATCCCACTCAAGGTGGATTCTAGCCATCGGCAGGTCCACAGAGTACTCAGATAGTGCTACTATCGTCACATATTCCCCAGGGAACATGTCCTCTGGCTTCACCAGATGTCCCTTGACTTTAGTTACATCCGAGCCAGTGTCTTGCCATCCCATGCATTCAACGCCATTGACCTTTGCCTCCATAATAAACCTCTCACTCCCTTGCCATGCCTTAGTTCTGACATAACTGGTGAGCTCATCACCTCCTCCCATACCACTGGAGACGATGGGGTTGGCATTAGCCACTGCTTTGCTTGCACCTGAACTTAAGGTGGTGCTGTTGAGGCTTGGTTCAGCCTGAGTGCTCAGGGTAATGGAGTTGGCATTTACTGCTGGCTTTGGGCTGCCCTTCAGTGTCGGGCAATCTGGTCTCATGTGGCCGAGCATGCCACAGTGATAGCAGGTAACCTGTTCCGTCCTGGGATGCGAGTTCCTACCCTCCAGGCCCCCTAGGGCTCCTTTAGAAGAGTCAGGGCCGGTTTACTTTTAAATCCTTCCTTCCTCTTGACCTGGGGAGAATGGTGATTATTTTTCCCCAGGGGTTTACATCCTTCCCGAGCCCTGTTTTGGGTAGGGGCATCCGCAATCTCTGCCGCCCATAGGACTGACTCAGGGTCCCTATCACACACAGCTGCTCTAACATGGTCAGGCACAATGTCTAGGAACTGTTCCAAAGTTATCAAATCCATTAGTTTTTCAAAACTCCCATGTGCCTTTGCTCCCATAACCCACTTTTTAACAAAACCCATCAGCTTATGAGCACATTCTACAAAAGTCCAATCCTTAGACATTTTAAACTCTCTAAATTTAACTCTGTAAGATTCAGGAGTAACCTTGAACCACCTTAACACAGAATCTTTAAACCGCTCATAATCTAAGGCTTCTTGTTCCCCCAATTCATTAAATACCTCCCTGGTTTTTCCAGTCAGTCTGGTCAGCAGGGCAGGCATTTGCTGACCTTCTGGGATCTGGTACAGATTGCAGAGGCATTTAAAGGTAGGCAAAAACTCCTCTATATCCTCAGTATCACTGTAAATGGGACACATCCTTTCCCAGTTTTTCTCATGGTGGTGGGGAAGGGGGCGATGATTTTCTCTCTTCTTCCATTACTTGGAGCTGAAGTTTGTCCATCTCCTGTTCCATCTTGTGAGTCTCCTGTTCAGCAGCCAGCAGCTCCAGACGCCCCTTACGAGCTCTCTCTTATCAGCCTCCTTCTTTCTCTCATCAGCCTCCTTCTTTCTTTTATCAGCTTCTTTCTCTCTCTCATTGGCCTCCTTCTTTCTTTTATCAGCTTCTTTCTCTAGTTCAGCTATTTTTTGCTTCTCCAGCAATCGAAGATCTGCTAGATTCCGTTCATGCTCAAGTTGCAGTTTACTTGTCGTCTTTTGCCCTCTAATTCTTTCTGCATCTTCTGTATCCTCAGGTAAGGGCTGCGCTCTTGCCCCCTGATCACTGGCCATTAACAGATTTCTGAGTTCTTGATTTGTTGATTTCTTTCTAAAGCTTATCCCCTTTTCTGAACACAAATTTTCCAGGGCTTTTTTGTCAAGTCCCCCATATGCTCTTTGCTCAGCCATTGCAGCAGCTCTTTAACCAGTCAAACTCTCAAAACCAAAATTCAGATTTATATAGCGTGGGGTTATGACCCAAAGCTTAATTGACATGATTCTGTGGATCCAAGCATGACTACGCCACTGTGACAGTGCTGGTTCTGGCGGGACCCCACTGAGAGTGCCAATTCAGGACCAAATGCTTAAACAGGGTAGTTACAGCCCAAGGCTGGGGTTCTTCTACCTCTAAGGCAAACCAAACCAGCCAAACAAAGAGGACTTTGGTTGCAACCATGTTCTATATGGTCCCAGATTATATCAATAACGTCACACCAGGATTTCACTCCAGTTGCCTGGGAGGAATTCTGCATTCTGTGTCCTATAGAGGTTACTCCCTATTCTCTCTTTGCAGCTCACTGTGGTTGTTCTGCGAATTAGCTGCTGGTTGTGTTGTTCTTGTGTGGAAGCAGGGAAAGAAAGAGAGTGTTTAAGTGCAGGCATTTAAGTGTCAGAGACAGAACAACTATTGAGCTAAGTCTTAGCCTAATATCGTGAGACCTGTAGAAGCAGGGCTCACGTCAGAAGCAAGTGGAAAACAGCAGAATAGTCAGTGTGACCTAGGCTTGAGATAACAATGTTTTGAGAAGAGCAAGTGAGAAAATACTGGAATAGATAGCAAATAATCTAAATAAAATTTAAATGTTTTTAATTAATGCACATCACAAAGTATAAATGCTTGTGAGATTTTGCTTGTACTTTGGAGAAACTGAGGCAGAGATGCTCTCTGCCAGCTGTATTCTTCCCCTGCAATTGCCTGAATAAAGCTGTCTCTGATTTGTTGCCTCCAGCCTGAGAGTGGAGTTTTGTTTCTTCCACATGGGATATATGTATTCAAAACCAGTAGAGGGAATTTACGATATTGTACTTACACACAATAAACACAAACTGAGAATATTCTTAATTTGTTAAAACTTAAGCTCTCTTTCCGTGCAGCAGGAAAGTGAACATTTACTTCTCCCTAGATGATGCCGGACAGTAGTGCAACTTGTGCATTTTACAGTTGCACCTCTTACTGTAATATAAAATT
Source organism: Mauremys mutica (assembly GCF_020497125.1). Lineage (NCBI taxonomy): Eukaryota > Metazoa > Chordata > Testudines > Geoemydidae > Mauremys > Mauremys mutica. The sequence goes on along the minus strand of NC_059091.1, from coordinate 8,997,449 downwards.
CACCTGTTATCACTATAGGTCTCCTGCACATCTACCAACGTGATATATGCCATCATGTGCCAGCAATGCCCCTCTGCCATGTACATTGGCCAAACCGGACAGTCTCTACGCAAAAGAATAAATGGACACAAATCTGACATCAGGAATCATAACATTCAAAAACCAGTGGGAGAACACTTCAACCTCTCTAACCACTCAGTGACAGACTTGAAGGTGGCAATTTTGCAACAAAAAAACTTCAAAAACAGACTCCAAAGAGAAACTACTGAACTTGAATTAATATGCAAACTAGATACTATTAACTGTGGCCTAAACAAAGACTGGGAATGGTTGGGTCATTACACCAATTGAAAAAAAAACAGGAGTACTTGTGGCACCTTAAAGACTAACAAATTTATTGTAGCATGAGCTTTCGTGAGCTAAAGCTCACTTCTTCGGATGCATAGAATGGAACACACAGACAGGAGATATTTATACATACAGAGAACATGAAAAGGTGGAAGTATGCATACCAACAGGCAGAGTCTAATCAATTGAGATGAGCTATCGTTAGCAGGAGGAAAAAAAACTTTTTGAAGTGATAATTAAGATGGCCCATAGAAGGTGTGAGGAGAACTTAACATAGGGAAATAGATTCAATTGGTGTAATGACCCAACCATTCCCAGTCTTTATTTAGACCACAGTTAATGGTATCTAGTTTGCATATTAATTCAAGTTCAGCAGTCTCTCTTTGGAGTCTGTTTTTGAAGTTTTTTTGTTGCAAAATTGCCACCTTCAAGTCTGTCACTGAGTGGTTAGAGAGGTTGAAGTGTTCTCCCACTGGTTTTTGAATGTTATGATTCCTGATGTCAGATTTGTGTCCATTTATTCTTTTGCGTAGAGACTGTCCGGTTTGGCCAATGTACATGGCAGAGGGGCATTGCTGGCACATGATGGCATATATCACGTTGGTAGATGTGCAGGTGTACGAGCCCCTGATGGTGTGTCTGATGTGATTAGGTCCTGTGATGGTGTCACTTGAATGGATATGTGGACAGAGCTGGCATCGGGCTTTATTGCAAGGATAGGTTCCTGGGTTAGTGTTTATGTTGTATGGTGTGCGGTTGCTGGTGAGTATTTGCTTCAGGTTGGGAGGCTGTCTATAAGCAAGGACTGGCCTGTCTCCCAAGATCTGTGAGAGTGAGGGATCATCTTTAAGGATAGGTTGTAAATCTTTGATGATGCGCTGGAGAGGTTTTAGTTGGGGGCTGTAGGTGATGGCTAGTGGTGTTCTGTTATTTTCTTTTTTAGGCCTGTCCTGTAGTAGGTGGCTTCTGGGTACTCTTCTGGCTCTGTCAATCTGTTTTTTCACTTCAGCAGGTGGGTATTGTAGGTTTAAGAATGCTTGATAGAGATCTTGTAGGTGTTTATCTCTGTCCGAGGGATTGGAGCAAATACGGTTGTATCTTAGAGCTTGGCTGTAGACAATGGATCGTGTGGTGTGTCCAGGATGGAAGCTGGAGGCATGTAAGTAAGTATAGCGGTCAGTAGGTTTCCGGTATAGGGTGGTATTTATGTGACCATCGTTTATTAGCACAGTAGTGTCTAGGAAATGGACCGCTTGTGTGGATTGGTCTAGGCTGAGGTTGATGGTGGGATGGAAATTGTTAAAATCTCGGTGGAATTCCTCGAGGGCTTCTTTTCCATGAGTCCAGATGATGAAGATGTCATCAATGTAGCGCAAGTAGAGTAGGGGTGTTAGGGAACGAGAGTTAAGGAAGCGTTGTTCTAAGTCAGCCATAAAGATGTTGGCATACTGAGGGGCCATGCGGGTACCCATAGCAGTGCCACTGACTTGAAGATATATATTGTCCCCAAATGTGAAATAGTTGTGGGTGAGGACAAAGTCACAAAGTTCAGCCACCAGGTTAGCCGTGATATTATCGGGGATACTGTTCCTGATGGCTTGTAGTCCATCTTCGTGTGGAATGTTAGTGTAGAGGGCTTCCACATCCATAGTGGCCAGAATGGTGTTTTCTGGAAGATCATTGATGGATTGTAGTTTCCTCAGGAAGTCAGTGGTGTCTCGAAGATAGCTGGGAGTGCTGGTAGCATAGGGCCTGAGGAGAGAGTCCACATAGCCAGACAATCCTGCTGTTAAAGTACCAATGCTTGAGATGATGGGGCGTCCAGGATTTACAGGTTTATGGATCTTGGGTAGCAAATAGAATACACCTGGTCGGGGTTCCAGGCATGTGTCTGTATAGATCTGTTCCTGTGCTTTCTCAGGGAGTTTTTTGAAGCCAGACAACTCTCTAACTCCACATTCTACAAGCCATTACCCTCTGATCCCACTGATGATTACCAAAAGAAACTACACCATCTGCTCAAAAAACTCCCTGAGAAAGCACAGGAACAGATCTATACAGACACATGCCTGGAACCCCGACCAGGTGTATTCTATTTGCTACCCAAGATCCATAAACCTGGAAATCCTGGACGCCCCATCATCTCAAGCATTGGTACTTTAACAGCAGGATTGTCTGGCTATGTGGACTCTCTCCTCAGGCCCTATGCTACCAGCACTCTCAGCTATCTTCGAGACACCACTGACTTCCTGAGGAAACTACAATCCATCAATGATCTTCCAGAAAACACCATTCTGGCACTATGGATGTGGAAGCCCTCTACACTAACATTCCACACGAAGATGGACTACAAGCCATCAGGAACAGTATCCCCGATAATATCACGGCTAACCTGGTAGCTGAACTTTGTGACTTTGTCCTCACCCACAACTATTTCACATTTGGGGACAATATATATCTTCAAGTCAGTGGCACTGCTATGGGTACCCGCATGGCCCCTCAGTATGCCAACATCTTTATGGCTGACTTAGAACAACGCTTCCTTAACTCTCGTTCCCTAACACCCCTACTCTACTTGCGCTACATTGATGACATCTTCATCATCTGGACTCATGGAAAAGAAGCCCTCGAGGAATTCCACCGAGATTTTAACAATTTCCATCCCACCATCAACCTCAGCCTAGACCAATCCACACAAGCGGTCCATTTCCTAGACACTACTGTGCTAATAAACGATGGTCACATAAATACCACCCTATACCGGAAACCTACTGACCGCTATACTTACTTACATGCCTCCAGCTTCCATCCCGGACACACCACACGATCCATTGTCTACAGCCAAGCTCTAAGATACAACCGTATTTGCTCCAATCCCTCGGACAGAGATAAACACCTACAAGATCTCTATCAAGCATTCTTAAACCTACAATACCCACCTGCTGAAGTGAAAAAACAGATTGACAGAGCCAGAAGAGTACCCAGAAGCCACCTACTACAGGACAGGCCTAAAAAAGAAAATAACAGAACACCACTAGCCATTACCTACAGCCCCCAACTAAAACCTCTCCAGCGCATCATCAAAGATTTACAACCTATCCTTAAAGATGATCCCTCACTCTCACAGATCTTGGGAGACAGGCCAGTCCTTGCTTATAGACAGCCTCCCAACCTGAAGCAAATACTCACCAGCAACCGCACACCATACAACATAAACACTAACCCAGGAACCTATCCTTGCAATAAAGCCCGATGCCAGCTCTGTCCACATATCCATTCAAGTGACACCATCACAGGACCTAATCACATCAGACACACCATCAGGGGCTCGTACACCTGCACATCTACCAACGTGATATATGCCATCATGTGCCAGCAATGCCCCTCTGCCATGTACATTGGCCAAACCGGACAGTCTCTACGCAAAAGAATAAATGGACACAAATCTGACATCAGGAATCATAACATTCAAAAACCAGTGGGAGAACACTTCAACCTTCCTAACCACTCAGTGACAGACTTGAAGGTGGCAATTTTGCAACAAAAAAACTTCAAAAACAGACTCCAAAGAGAGACTGCTGAACTTGAATTAATATGCAAACTAGATACCATTAACTGTGGTCTAAATAAAGACTGGGAATGGTTGGGTCATTACACCAATTGAATCTATTTCCCTATGTTAAGTTCTCCTCACACCTTCTATGGGCCATCTTAATTATCACTTCAAAAAGTTTTTTTTCCTCCTGCTAACGATAGCTCATCTCAATTGATTAGACTCTGCCTGTTGGTATGCATACTTCCACCTTTTCATGTTCTCTGTATGTATAAATATCTCCTGTCTGTGTGTTCCATTCTATGCATCCGAAGAAGTGAGCTTTAGCTCACGAAAGCTCATGCTACAATAAATTTGTTAGTCTTTAAGGTGCCACAAGTACTCCTGTTTTTTTTGCGGATACAGACTAACACGGCTGCTACTCTGAAACCTACACCAATTGAATCTATTTCCCTATGTTAAGTTCTCCTCACACCTTCTATGGGCCATCTTAATTATCACTTCAAAAAGTTTTTTTTCCTCCTGCTGATGATAGCTCATCTCAATTGATTAGACTCTGCCTGTTGGTATGCATACTTCCACCTTTTCATGTTCTCTGTATGTATAAATATCCCCTGTCTGTGTGTTCCATTCTATGCATCCGAAGAAGTGAGCTGCAGCTCATGAAAGCTCATGCTAAAATAAATTTGTTAGTCTTTAAGGTGCCACAAGTACTCCTGTTCTTTTAACTGGTAAGCTGTGACTCTTACTGATGCATGCTGTCTCCGTGTTTAGCACTTCAACATGCAAGTTCTACACTAACAGAGCACACTTTTGCTGGAAAAAATACGAGACATGCTTTGCTGCCAACTTCCACCTAGGACATGCAACATCTGTACTGGTGCATACCTGTTTAACTGGAATATGCATGCTAATGCAAGCTGATTACTGTAGCATTTAATATTTCCACTAGTACAGATCCTGCTCAGAAATATGCAAAATTTTTCTTGGTCAAATGAGTCCTGTACTAGTTACAAGGTTTATAGGCTTCCAATTGGATTTCTTAGTTCCACAAATCTTTTAACTAATATAAAAACCTAAATTCAATATTGTCTACTCTTAATCAAAAAGGCAATATCTTCTACTTTATTTAAAAACAAACGCTTGAATGATGTTAATGTTATAAAAGTATCAGAGGGGTAGCCATGTTAGTCTGATTCTGTAGAAGCAGCAAAGAGTCCTGTGGCACCTTATAGACTAACAGACGTTTTGCAGCATGAGCTTTCGTGGGTGAATACCCACTTCTTCGGATGCAATGTTATAAAAGGTGTCTGTCAGGATCTGCTGCATGCTTAAAGTGTTTGAGGAGATGAATATCTAATGAATGAATTACTGACTGTGACTATTTAATCACTGTAGGTGATTGACATCATGAGGGTGAATGTGGACAAGGTTTTGGAACGAGATCCAATGCTGTCAGAGTTGGATGATGCACTGCGGGCGGAATTTGAGACCAATGCTACCAAGCTGAAAAAAAAGTATTGGTGGAAGAACTGTAAGGTAACCATGACTTGAGTATTTCCAATGCAAATTAATGTGACTAAGAACTATAAGTTGTTGAATACTCCATAAAGGGGAAGAAATCCAAATAACTTTGGCCAATTTCTGCAGCGTTTACTCATGGTGAATAGTATTTAAGATTACAACATCTGGTCCTTAATGAGCATCTGGATAAGTGAAGTAGATGAACTTTCCAAAAGTTGGGTGTCCTGGCCAAGTTCCTTTACACAAAACATTCTCCAAGACACAAATGTAGCTAAGGAGAAACGAATGTACTAGTTTAAGGTGTTGGAGATCTAGAAGGAAGAAATTCAGTGATATGGATTGAATGATGACAAAACACACAACAGCACGGAGAACCTTTAGTCTCTGACAGTCACGTGTGCTAATTACAGGAAGGCCTGGAAGCCTACTCTTTCTTTGCTGAGAAGCCAAGACAGAGTGGAAAACATTAATTTGTAAGGCAGGGGAGCAGTAGTTGAGTCTAGAGAAGAAGCTTTTGCCCTCTTTTAAAAATATCTAAGTGAGCTGTTTGTACTAAATTATGTGCTTTTTTTTAACAGATATGGGCAGTGTTGATAGCATTTGTTCGCATCATCATCATCATCACCATCACTGGTATGTATTTAGCTAAAGTACTATTTTGTCAGTAGGACTAGAGTACATGAGGCATAATCTGTAAATTGAATGCAAAAAGTTGTTAATGTAACACACTCTGGTTGTGACTGCTAGTACGTAGGTCATAATATTCAAAAGTTAAGGTTCACACAGTAACGCTAACTTAGCCATATTGCATGCTTGACATATGCAGTAGTTCAAAGTTGTACTTACACTGCTTAATTGATGTTTGAACATAATCTGTGTGATGTGGTGAAGTTATGGCTTCTGTGGGAACCTTAACTGTTGAATCTCAGGCTTTTTTGCATTGAGCAGAAATGGGATCATGCAGGAGACTGGGACCCCTGAGTCCCTGTCCCAGCTCTGCTAGTGACTCTGAGCGTGACCAGGTCACATGACCACTTCTTTGCCTCAGTTTTTCCAATCTTTAAAATGGGGATAATGACGCATACCTCACAGGGGTTTCCAAAGAGTAACATGAAATGTTTTGAGAACTTAGATAACAGAAGCTGTGGACATACACCTTTCTCAAATTCATCTTTCATGGTATTTCTACATTTATTAATCCTTTAGACTCCAGGTTCAACACCCTTATGTCACTTTTTGTTCTTGCAAAGCAGTCTGGCCCTCTTCTATCGGGTCACATCCTTTTCTTAATCCCCATATGGGTACTCCAGCCAATCAGAGTCCCCTTGCTGTCTTCCAGCCCAGAAGCCAGGCAAAACAAAGAACAAAAAAAGTAGGGGAGCTTCATATGAGACTCCTTCTCCAATCCTCAATAGTGCCAAGATAGCAAGGTAGTTAGGCCAGGTCTACACTTTAAACTTACCCCTGCATGCCATTGATAGAACTATGTGTGAAAAATCCACACCTGTGAGCGACGCAGTTACACCTACTTAACCCCTGTTGTAGACAGCGCTACGTGGCCAGGAGAGCTTTTCCCCTCGACATAGCTACTGTCCCTCGTGGAGGTGGATAAACTATGCCAATGGGAGAAGCTGTCCCATCAGGGTAGTATTGTCTTCACTGAAGCGCTACAGCAGTCCAGCTGCACTGGTGCCACTGCAGGTCTACACTTAAAACCCTGCCCTTAGACTCAGTTCAGGCAAGAGCCTTGATCTGACAAGCCTCACTTGAGTGCAGGAAACACCACTGACTTCATGCACTAGCTTTCCTGCTGGAGCAGAAGCCTGGGAGAGGAGGAGGACAGGCAGTTCTCAAGGATTCATCACCGGTGAACAAGCTGTTTAAACAGAAGTATATTGCAGTAGAAGCTGTAAGAGAAAAGACATTTATGCTCCTTTGTTTGATATCCAGATTTCACTTGTCTCAAATTCTGAATGTTGGCGGATGTACCCGTATGTATACAACAGCCACAAGCCCATCATTATAACTGGTAACAAACCTGTAAATACAAATGCAAGTGGAGATGTTTCTGGTGAGTGCAAGCAGGGCCGGCTCCAGGTTTCTGCTGACCCAAGTGGTGGGGGAAAAAAAAAAGCCAATCGGCGGCACTTCGGTGGCAGCTCAGTAGTGCCGCTCCATTCTTCGGCAGCACTTTGGGAACGGGTCCTTCACTCCCTCTCTTCCTCTTTGGCGGCACTTCGGTGGCAGCTCTAAGAAGAAGAGAGGGACTGAGGGACCCGCCGCCAAATTCCTGCCAAAGACCTGGACTTGCGGCCCCAATAGTGGATGGAGTGCCGCCCCTTTGTATTAGCCGTCCCAAGCACCTGCTTCCTTAGCTGGTGCCTGGAGCCGGCCTTGGGTGCAAGGAAGACTGTGGATTCATATTCTGGTCATAGCAGAGCCAGGGAGCTTATGACTAGTTACACTGCTTGGTGTTCAGCTGTTTGAATTTGTGATGTAGCTGTTAACAAGCTTTCCAGCAGGATTAATTTACTCTCCAACTCTGACAGCATATTCATTTCTCATCTTTGGGCCTGTTTGTAACACAATCTACAGCAACTAATTGTGATGCTACAAACAGAATTGTGACCATAGGTGAGAAATACCCAGGATATGAATTCTAAAAGCCAAGCCTGTGCATGCAGGGGCGGCTCTAGGAATTTGGCCGCCCCAAGCAGTCATGCCTGCGGGAGGTGCTGGTCCCGCGGCTCGGGTAAACCTCCCGTAGGCATGACTGCGGAGGGTACGCTGGTCCCACAGCTCCAGTGGACCTCCCGCAGCTGCGGAGGGTTCGCTGGTCCCACGGCTCCGGTGGAGCATCCGCAGGCATGCCTGCGGGAGGTCCACCCGAGCCGCGGGACCAGCGAACCTTCCGCAGTCATGCCTGCGGGAGGTCTACCCGAGCCGCGGGACCAGCGCACCCTCTGCAGTCATGCCTGCGGGAGGTCCGCTGTCCCGCGGCTCCATTGGACCTCCTGCAGGCATGACGGCGGAAGGTCCGCCGGACCCGCCTGCCGCCCTGCCGGCAAAATGCCACCCCATGCGCGCGCTTGGCACGCTGGGGTCTGGAGCCGGCCCTGTGTGCATGAATGAAACTATGGTAAAACAAACACAGGACATTATTTAGAATTTCCTTTTGTTGAATATTTTGAGTGTTCCGTTGCTCAAGTCTTTAAGTTGCAGAATTGTTTTATGCCTCTTTGATGTGGGGCAAGAGGACTGTCGCTTTTCCAATCCTTATTTTTCTGTTATAGTCTGGAGTGTATCCTCATGAGTTACAAGAAGAAATGCAAACCAGTGGAAGCCATCTCTCTCCTTCAAACCTGCTGTATTCTCAAGCTCTCACCTACTGATATATAAAGCAAAATTATTTCGATTCGTCATGTGATAACTTTCTCTCATTTATAGGAAATGTGCCTTTATTTAAAAGTTACACTCCTAATTTTAAAATACTAATAAGCACAGGCCACACCTTGCACAGTGCCTTGGTAATCTTGAGTATGAGCTGGTGAAGAGGATTTCATGTTTGCATTTCAGAATCTAGAAGCAATGTATTGTTGCCAGTGACGACAGCATTCTAGATCAATGTGAAGAGTATGTTTGGGTATCTGTCCTCTTCGCTGTCTCCTTCATGCCTCAATTTAAAGATGTCTCTTCTGTCCATCGAACCCGCTCCTGCTCCTGGTACAGCCCGGGGCCTGGCTGGGGGCTGGGTGGAGGTGGGGGGCGAGGGGCCTGGCTGGGGGGCTGGGTGGAGGTGGGGGGCGAGGGGCCTGGCTGGGGGGGGGCTGGGTGGAGATGGGGGGTGAGGGGCCTGGCTGGGGGGCTGGGTGGAGGTGGGGGGCGAGGGGCCTGGCTGGGGGGGGCTGGGTGGAGGTGGGGGGACACAGCTGAGGGGGGCACTGGTTGGAAGGGGGACTTGCAGCTCGGGGTGGGGCTCTGACCGGAGTGGGCTGAGGCCCCACTACCCGAACCCCGTCCTCGCTCTAAGCCTGCCCGAGGCCCCTGCCTCCCTCTGCGCCCCACGTGACCAGGTGGGGGTTCAGTGGGGACCTGCGTGGCCCTGTCACCAGGCGCCTGCCCATGGGTGCCCAGGCCTGGCCCCCGCAGCGCCAGAAGTGGGGGGCTGCAGCATTCGGCCGTCATCAGCCTTGCAGACATCGACCCACCAGCACCTCAGTTGCTTTATACTGAAATCAGTCACTGGGGGGGCTGGGCCCATCCGTCAGTGACACTGGGGGGGCTGGGCCCATCCATCTGTGAGGGGTCACAGACACTCCCCAGAGCACGGCAGGGAGAGGCCAGGGCGCGCACAAGGGCAGGAGCAGAGCAGGGGCGGAACCCAGGAGTCCTGACTCCAGCCCTGCCCCATGCACAGCTGAATCCCACTTCCCCCCACAGGACTCGAGTGGACGTGACAGGAGGCGAAGATGGCTCCATCCGGGTTGAAGGCAGTGGTGCGTGAGAGTAAGTGCGGAGCCGGGGGCAGGGCCCAGTTGGGGAGGATTAGGTGTCAGTCGGAGCAGAGAGCTTCCCCCATCACCTGCTTGTCACACAGCAGAAGGGGAAGGAGGGTGTCTGCCCCACCCCCAAGGGCTGCCCCCTGCCATAGGAGCTGCACCTTGGGGGAGCATCTCTTTCCATTGGGGTGACTCCCACCAGGGCCAGTGGAAGGATATTTTGTGCCCTAGGCGAAACTTCCATCTTGCGCCCCTCCCTCTCCCCATCAACCACCTCTGAAAACTAGTAATCTTAGTGTTATAAACAGCCTGTCAGAACGGGTAATGGCTGCGTGCGAGGAGAAAAATGACATCATAGCCACTTTGTACCATAGTGAAGCAGTACGCTTCAGCCCAGCCCCATCGCAGAGCTGGCCTAGGCTATAGCTGTAATGTAGGAGAGAACAAGTTAAAGCCTGACACTCGATCAGCATGGCCTCTGCTGCCTTGTGCATGCTGGACTCTGAGGTGTTTGTTAGTCCTTGTCTTCTCACAACACCCTGACCTGCTGTGAGGGCTGCATTACTTCAGAAGCCCAGGCTACTGCTGAATCTCCAGCCCAGGCTGCAGTGGACGGGGCCTGTGGCTAAATCCAAACCACACACCTGGGGTTTAAAAGGCCAGGGCTGGGCCAGGGCACCGTGAGGCTGAAGAGCAGCAGGTCTGGGGGGCTCTCCAGGTCCTCGGCCACCAGCATGTTGGGGGTGAGGGCGGTGAGCACGAACTGATCCACCTCGGCCACCAGCAGCGCCGCGAAGCCCAGGGAGGAGGCCACGTTTTCCGCGCCACCCCACAGCTGCATCACCACCTGGAAGTACTCCCGCTCCACGCCGCCCAGAAGCTCCACCCGCATGGGGACAGAGTCGCAGCTAGGCCAGGGCTCGGCTGCGGTGTGCTGTTAGCGGATCCCACGTTTGGGGGGGAGCCCAGTGCTGGGATGGCAGGGGGTGTGGGTGGGTGAGCGGAAGAGAGAGCCCAGTGCTGGGGCTGCAGGTAGTGCGGGTGGGGGGGCACTGGTGAGCGGGGGGGAGCTCAGGGCTCGGGGGGGGGGAGCCAAAATTCTTTTGCTTGGGACGGCAAAAAACCTAGAGCCGGCCCTGTCTCTTGCTGCACGGGGTCAGATCCTTAGTTCAGCTGCGCTCGTATCTGGCCTGGCAGAAAGGAAAGGTGATCAGAGCCACGGCCCATCTAGCCTGCCAGCCCACCACGGTCGGTGACTGGGGGCTCTGCTAGGAGCACATCATTAGCTGGCCTGAAAGCAGCCTCTGAGCCACTTCCCCGAGGGGTCTTTCTACTAGCCAGTGGGTCCTGGCTCAGGGCACAGCCATCTTGTCCGAGCCCCACCACTAATCCCCGTCTCTTTCCCTCACAGAGATCTTCAGCGTTGTCTTTCGCAGCGTGAAGAAGGAAGGAGAATGGAAGGTAAGCCGGCCGGGCCTCCTGCCTCCTGCCTCCTGCCCTGGTGTCCCCGTGGGGATATGCTGTATCCATATATTGTGCTCCTCCCCCTCCAGCCTCTTGGGATTCATTAGGAACCTGAGGTTTTCCAGGCTGGATCAGATCCCTGCTCTGTCTAGCCCATCATCCGTCCCCAGCTAGGCTTGGGTATGTCTGTCTTCCCACTGTGCTGGATCAGACCCAGCTTGTCCAGCTAGCCCCATATCCGCCCCCCCCCCCACCGGATCAGACCACTGGGCCCAGTGAGCCAGCCTGGGTGGGAGGAGGAACAGGAGAGTGCCAAGCATGGGGGCAGTATGCACCATTGGGCAGGCAGGTTATTGAGCCCCCGGCATGGACTGGGCTGGGGTTTGTGGAGCAGTGGGCTAGGCCGGTGCGGCAGAGGGAGCACAGGGGACTAGCTTTCCCAGTGGCTGGATCTGGTACAGAGGGATGCTGGGCTGCACAGAGCAATGAGTTCATTCGGCACGGAAGGAAGGTGGTGGAGATGTTGGGCCGATGGCCTACAGGGCTTTCCTAGGGGAACATGGAGACTCCTCTCATTCCATTTCTCCATGCCTGATCCTGGTTCTGTCCGAGGGCTGGGGACCGGGTATGTGGTGGATCAGAGCAGGGCACTGGGAGCTAGGACTCCTGGGTTCTGTCCCTGCCTCTTGCACTCACCCTGTCACCTGGGCGAAGAGGCTGATCTCCTCCAGTCTAGGAGGGTAGAGCCATTCCGAATGGCCGGGGGTCCCAGGTTTGTCTCCGTCTCCTACATCTCATACCAGCCACTCTGCTCGGAGCCGCTTTCCTTCTCGCTCCTCACGCAGTCCTTAGCACGGTCAGCTCAGCCAAGTGCAGGCTTGGTAACGGCCCTGCTGCTCTGCTGTGGAAGGGCTGGGCCGGGAGCCATCGGCTCTGCCGTTAGCAGTCGCTCTGCTCCCTTGGCTGTGCCATGGATGATGATGGTGGGCAGCTGGGCTCAGGGTAGTGACTAGCTCCCCTCTCGCTACCACAGGTGCTAATCATGGACCACCCGAGCACGCGCATCCTCTCGTCATGCTGCAAGATGTCCGACATCGTGAACGAAGGCATCACACATGAGTGGCCCCTCCCTCCCGTCTGATCCCCCCGCCAGGGCTCCCCTCCCCCTTGGACACACCTCACAGTTGGGGAGTTGACTTGTCTACATTCACGTTTGCATCTAGTTTCCTCCCTTTGCAGCCCCCTAGACGCCCTCCTTGCTATTGGTACCTTCCCAGCCAGCTCTAGTTCCCTTAGCCCGGCGCTTTCAGCCCCTGGAACCTCTTCAGCGCTTTTCTCAGCTCCCGTTAACTCCTCGCTGCTCCTCCCCCACGCTGGAGGCAGGGTCCTGGCTGGGGAGGGGGAATGCTGGCTCCCTGCTCCAGGGTGGAGGAGCCCTGGGGTTGAGGGGCACAGAGCTGAGCCAGGGCTCTAGCGGGGTGCCCCCAGCACAGTACACAGGGATGTTCCCTCCCTGCTCCGTACTGTGGCAGCATCGCAGCCCATGGCCCCACATCAAAGCAGCTGCTGCATTGTAGCCTGCAGAACCCCCCAGCCTGCTGCCAGCGAACATCCCTGTTCCCCTTGGCTTTCCCTCCCCCCATCCCGGTGGAGAGCAGCTGGGGTGGGTGGCTAGGACGCACTGACCCACACCCAGTGTCTGCTCTCCCCAAGCTGTGGAAGATATTGACAAGTGCCGGGAGCCAATCCCCAGCCTGGAGGCCATCTACCTGCTCAGCCCTGTGGAGAAGGTAGGAGCTCGGGCCTGGGGCAGGTGGATGGGGAGCAGGGGAGACCCCGGGGCAGCTCCTTGTGCTGCCTGGAGGTGGCGCTGTCCGGGGGGATGCGCAGCACGACCTCAGGATGGGAATGGGGCTAGTAGGGGCCCCCCAAGAGGCTGCTTCCCCAGAGCTGGGCTTCGTGTTCTTTGCCACGGGAAGCACAGATTGTCCCACGGACCTCTCCGCAGTGCAGTCCCATGGGGGTTGGATGGGATGATGCAGCAGGTGGAGAGAGGCAACCTCAGCTAAGCTGACCAGATAGCAGGTGTGAAAAATCGGGACAGGTGTTGGAGGGGTAATAGGATTCTATAGAAGAAAAATCCCAGATATTAGGACTGTCCCTATACAATCAGGACATTTGGTCAGTCTAACCTCAGCTGAGACTCAAAGTGAAGGAGAATCGCTGAGGCAGAGGCTCACGTAGCAGGGGCTGTGGGGGAGGAGGCTCCTGCGTCTGCTGCAGGGAGGTGAGTGGAGGGAGACCAGGGGCAGGGGGCACTGGCGGAGCATGGTGCAGCCCAGAACCCACAGGTGCTGCCCGCGGACGGAGCGCTGTAGTAGAGGCCTGCGAGCTGGGGCCTGGGGCTCGGGACTGGTGTAACGATGCTGGTTCTGGCGGGACCCAACTGAGAGTGCCAATTCAGGACAAATTGCTTAAAACAGGGCAGTTCCAGCCCAAGGCTGGGGGTTTTCCACCTCTAAGGCAAACCAAACCAGCCGGCCAGAGGACTTTGGTCTTACCCCAGTAGCTAAGCACAAGTCACACAAGGAATTCCCTTAGACACTCCCGTCTCCCAGTATCACCACAAGTGCTACTCGTTATGGGGACAAATGGTTATGAAAACCAATGCCCTAATAAAAGAAAAAGGGTTCTCCTGATCCCTAAGGACCAAGCCGCAGACCCAGGTCAATATATAAATCAGATCTTATCCACATATCACGCTGTTGCCAGTCCTTTAGAATCTAAAATCTAAAGGTTTTTTCATAAAAGGAAAAAGATATAGATGAGAGCTAGAATTGGTCAAATGGAATCAGTTACATACAGTAACGGCAAAGGTCTTAGTTCAGGCTTGTAGCAGTGATAGAATAAACTGCAGGTTCAAATCAAGTCTCTGGAGTACTGTACATCCACAGCTGGGATGAGTCATTCGGTCCTTTGTGTAGAGCTTCCTTGTAACAAAGTCCCTCCAGAAGTATGAAGCAGGACTGAAGACAAGATGGAGATGAGGCATCAGCCTTTTATAGTCTTTTCCAGGTGTAAGAACACCTCTTTGTTCTTACTGTGGAAAATTACAGCAAAATGGAGTCTGGAGTCACATAGGCAAGTCCCTGCATACTTTGCTGAGTCTCAAAGCATATCTGCCTTCTCTCAATAGGTCAGTTGTTTAGCTGATGATCCTTAGTGAGCCATCAAGCAGGCTAGGCAGAGCTAACACCAACTTGTGTGAGGTGGCACCCAGAAGCACAGCAGAAGTTTGAAATACACACAGTCTAGAGCCAATATTTGTAACTTCAACTACAAAAATGATACACATATAGAGCTAGCATAACCATAACCAGCAAACCACAACCTTGTCTTAGACACCCTATTTGACCGCATTTATACAAGATTTTGTTCCTCTACAACCATGTTCTATATGGTCCCTGTTCACGTCAATAACGTGACAACCGGGCAGCCAGGTTCTCACCTGTCACAATGCCGGTCACGGAGTCTGAACAGCTTCCGAACACCCTGCCTGGCTAGCTGGTGTGGCAAAGCTGCAGGTGCCCAGTGTGGCACCAGGGGAGGGAGCGGGCCCTGATGGCGTCTGCCTGGGATTGCTGCTCGGCCGGCTGTTCCCTGGGCACTGCTCAGAGCCCACTTAGTTCAGCAGCAAGGCCAATGCCAGGTCTCGTCTGTGGCCGAGCACGGACACTTGTGTGCCAGCGAGAGACGGGGCTGGGCCCTGAGGCTGTCCTGGGCACATGGGCACATGCCCTGCTCCAGGTGGGGAGGGAGCCCAGAGCCAGGGGGGTGAAAACCAGCCCACCTCCTGACGGCATCATGCTGGACCCTGAGTCCCCAGGGGCTGGACATGGGCTGGGCCCTTCGGGAAGCAGGGAGGGGCCTCCGCTGGTGCTGACAACCCCCCTTCCCCCTTTGCAGTCAGTGCAGGCTCTGATCAGTGACTTCCAGGGCACCCCCAACTTCAACTACAAGGCGGCTCACGTCTTCTTCATCAGCCGTGAGTATCAGGATACAGCGGATTCTCCAGCTGGGAGCCTGGCCAGCGGCACAGTGGGGGTGGGGGGGGGTCTCTCTCTGCCAGCAGGCCAGTGCCCCAGCAGACCAGACCGAACGACCCCACCTACCCCTTCCCCCCCTTCTCCCCCACGGGCCTGCCTCCAGCCAACACGGCTCACAGCGTGCGCCCAGAAAGGCGGCCTCTGGCTACCATTCCCAGCATGCATTGCTCCATCAGTCCCAACTGGGGTGGGGGGATGGGACACCACCAGAATACCCAGTGTGTCAGGGTCACATCTGCTTCTCCCCATTACAGCGGCAGGGGGAGCCCAAGTCCCCGTTCCTCCTTGTGCATCATCCTGAGTTGTACACTCCCCTCAGCCCCTCCACAGGGGGAAATGACTGAGGGTGTGAGACGGGGCTGCACAGGAGAGATTATGGCCCCCCCTCGCTGCTGATGCTGCAGAAGGCGAGAACCCGGCGTGACTCTGGTTTGGTGGGGCTGGATTCATCATTGACTCCTGTGTGTCCCTGCTGGCTTGCCCAGGTTCCCCACAGGTGTGCAGCACTACTGCCCCTGCTGTGCCCATCCTGGCCTTGTCTGGGGGGGCGGCACTGTGCTGGGGGTCCTGAGCCCTGTGCCTGTCACCCCCACCCACTGCCTTTGCCTTGCAGCCTGTCCTGAGCCTCTGGTCAAGGAGCTGAGGGAGTCACGGATCACCAAGGCCATCAAAACCCTCAAGGACATCAACGTGGCCTTCCTGCCCTACGAGAGCCAGGTGAGGGGTGGCCGGGCTTTGGAGGAGCCGGGCTGCGGGGCAGACAGTGACGTACGACACCCCACCCTTAGTGTTCAACGTGGCTGGGGGGTGGGGGGGAACCTTTCCCTTCTAGGGCCCTGGGTTTATCGCCAGCACAGGGCAGCAGGGACTAGCCGGCTGCTCACACCCGGTGAGACGGGGAATCGCTGGCTTAGATGTCTGGGGGAGGAGGGCCCTGCCTCCCCGGCTTTACCAGCTCTTACTGATGGTTTATACCAGGCCTGCAAGACAGCCCGATACTCCACACGCCTGCCCTTTGCCCAACCGCCCCATCCCCTCCTTGTGTCATCAGTGGATTTCCCCCCTCACGCCCCTGAGGGGAGGGCTGTGTTGTCAGCCCCATTGCATTGATGGGGAAACTGAGGCACAGAGCGACATGAGCCTGGTCTACACACACAAGCTTTGTTGGTCTGGGTTTGTCACGGAGACATGAGAGAAAAAATCCCCCCTGTAACTGATGCAGCTGTGGTGGCAGAGCCCCTGGGTAGATGCCGATATGCTGGCCAAGCAGTCCTTTCGCCACTGTAGCTTATTTCATCTGGGGTACCGGTGCCAGCTGTGCCAAGAGAAGCTCTGGCTGGTATAAGCTGAGTGTCCGTCAGGAGGCTTTGCTGGTTCACCCGTCCCGTTGCGCCAGCAAACCCTTCATGGCCGATACTGTTTTATTGGTGTCCAGGCATGTTTGCCCCAATGGCTCGTTCTGTTTGGCCAGTGAAATAAGCGACAGCGGCAGGCACGCATTGATGCCAGGTTTGCCCGTGGCTACACTGGGGCTTTCACCAGACTAGAAGCGTGGCCAACCCCCATCCCCCAACATTGACTTCTCCAGGGCAGAGACACACCCCAAGGGCACCTGGGAGTCTGCAGCTCAATAAGGACCTGAAGCCAGGGAGTCTTCATCCCAGGCTGGTGCATGAATCTCTGGGCCGCTGTCCCTCTGCCACAACAGGAGTGGCTCTGGCAAAGGGATCTCCCTCACTAGGGGCTCGCTATGGCTCTGCCAGGCTGGTCTGGTCCAACAGCGCATCGTAGGGGCGTGGTGTGGGGCATAGCTGGCCTGGCTGCCAGCGGTTGGCACCAGGGTCTGATCTCTGCTCCCCTCGTCCCCTAGGTGTACTCCCTGGACAGGCCACAGACCTTCCACATCTGGTTCAGCCCCTACCGCGCCTTGGAAAAGAAGAAGGAGCAGGAGATGCTGGCAGAGCAGATTGCCACGTTGTGCGAAACCCTGGAGGAGTATCCAGCCATCCGCTACCGGAAGTGAGTGTGCCGGGGGAAGGGGTGTGACGAAGTGGGAATGTTCTTAATGTTTTCTCTGAATACTGCGTGGGTGCCTGTGATGCAGCAGGGAGAGGGGAGTATTGACCTGGGCAGGTTGCAGGGGAGTTTTGCTGGGACTGTCTGCATTGGGGATGGGAGACTTTCCTTGAGGCCAGATACCTGAGCATGTAACCTGAGAACAAGGAGGGGGGTTGGAGCCAGGTGACACCTTTTCCCAGGAAATGGACAAAGGCTGGAGGAGGAGTCGGGGGGAGGCTGGGTGAGACTGGCTGGAGGGAGTTTCAGTTTGGAGCTGGCTGGGAAAATGGAGGGGAGCCTAGCCGGATGGACCTGACTGAGGGGGTCCTGTTGTCTGTACCTGAAAGACCTGTCTTGGACTGTGTTGCTGTCAACTAAACAAACCTGTTTTACTGGCTGGCTGAGAGTCATGGTGAGTCGCAGGAAGCCGGGGGTGCAGGGCCTTGTCTCCCCCACACTGTGACAAGGGGTACCCAGCTATCTGCTTCAGGAAGTGAGTGTGCCCTGGGAAAGGGGTACCCAGCTATCCCCTATAGGAAGTGAGTGTGCCCGGGAGATACCCGGCCATCCGCTACAGGAAGTGAGTGTGCCCAGCGGGAGAAGGGTACCTGGTCATCTCCTACAGGAAGTGTGTGTGCCCCTGCGGGAGGAGAGGTTTCTGACCCATAGGGTTTGTCTTTGCTGCAGGGACCATGAAGAGAACTTCGACCTGGCTCGCGCTGTGCTGGCCAAACTCAAGGTGTTCAAGGAATACAAGCCCAGCATGGGAGAGGTGAGTGAGCTGTGCCGGCCGTGCCCTCGCCCTGGGACAGAGCCGCGGGGGGAGCACATGAGAAGTAGAAGGAAGGAGGAGCGATTTCGAACCTGCCTGGAGATCCTGGCCGGGGAGGGGTGGGGTCTAGACCTGCTTGGAGATCCTGAGGGGTTGGCAGAACAATAGCATTCCCTGTGTGGGGACTAATGGCCCCAGCCCTTCTCTAACACTGGCCGTGGGCAGATCTCAAAGTGCTCTACAAAGGCCAGTGTCCTTATCCCCTCTGTACAGATGGGGAAACCGAGGCACCGCCTGGGGAAGTGTGTGCCCAGCACAATCTCTCTGTTTATAAACAGGGCAGTTCGATCACAGAACTAAGCTTTGCACACGGAGCCTCTTCCACACCTGGACACTCCTGTCTGTGTGTGCTCCTACACCCATCCCCACGGTATCGGAACCTCACTAATGAATTCAGCCTCCCAGGGGAGGCGGGGTGGCCTGTGTTACAGATGAGAAACTGAGGCATGCAGGGAGTCTGCCAGAGCAGGATTAGAACCCAGCTCTCCTGAGCCTTAGCCACAAGTCAGCCCTGGCCTGTGGGCTCCCCCCAGCTTCTGCCGTCCCCGTCCCACCCCCAGCAGAGGGGAGCTGCAAACCCACCCCGCCCTGGATTCTCGCACAAGAAACTCAGAGGTTCCTGTCCCCCTAGGAGAAGCAAAGTGATGTAAAATCCAAAGCCTGCCCAGATCTCTCCCTCCTGTTGCTTCTGCTCTTGCTTCCAGCCTTTGCCGAGCTGCTGGGAGACTGTGCACCTGTGGCCAACTGGGAATGTTTGTAATATCTTTTATGAAGCTGATGTGTGCCTCAGTTTCCCCTATATGTTGCATGGCTTCTCTGGCGGGACATGGGGGGGGAAGGACTCTCAGGGAAGGTAAGAATCATGGTGTGTGAGGGGGTGTCACCTCCCTGTCTTGGTGAAATGAAGAGAATCCAACCCAGATCAGCTTGGGAGCCAGAAAGACCGTGCCAGCTCCAAGGGCTCCTGGCTGGACACTCCCAGCAGGGAATCGGAGCAGGGCCCCCAGCTCGAGAACACAGAGTTGGGAAGGTTTGAGCTGGGGGATAAGTGAGGGAAGCTGGGAGCTCTCGCCTGAGAACTGACCAAGGTCAGACTGAGGCCTGGTCTACACGAGGCAATTGGGTCGGTGTAACTGTGTCGCTCGGGGCATGAGAAAGGCGGCGTCACTGAAGCGGCGCAGCTGCAGCGGTTTACATGTAGACACAGTGGTGAGCTGGAGCCGGTTCGCGGGAACCAGTTGTTAAATTTAGAAGCCCTTTTAGAACCGGTTGTCCTGTGCGGGAAAACCAGTTCTAAAAGGGCTTCTAAATTTAACAACCGGTAAGTTTAAGTGACCCAAGAGCGTAGCTTGGGGGGAGCAGCCGCTCCCCCTCAGCACATTACCTAAAAGTGGCACCTTAGGCGCCGACCCCGTGGGTGCTCCAGCTCCCCACCCCAGCCCCAGCTCACCTGTGCTCCGCCCCGCTTCTCCCCCACCCCCACCGCTTCCCGCAAATCAGCTGTTCACGTGGGAAGCCTGGGAGGGCTGAGAAGCAAGCAACGGCTTCGCGCACACCTGGCTGCCCAAACCGTCTACACAGGGAAGGGGTTGACAGCATGCTTGTTAACCACCGGAGCTACTTGCTGCAGCAGAGCTGGCTCCAGCCTGCAGCCCCTGTCTGATCTGTGCTATTCTCCGGAGCTGGGAGGTGCTGGGGAGGTCAAAGTCCTGCTCCGTACACACCCTGCTGCTCTTACTCCTGTGAGTCCCCCCAGGGATATTCCTGAGGCTCTTGCCAAGCCTCCCTGTCACAGGTGTAAGCACTATCCCCATGTTACCCGGGGGAAACTGAGGCATGGAGCAGCGTGCCAGGAGTAGGTGGCAGAGGCAGGAATAGGAGCCAGGAGACCTGACTGCCCAGCCCCCTTCAATAGAATCCAGACAGCTCGCCCACCGCAGGGCCAGGAGTGCTGACTCAAACCCCTCTGCTCTAGGCAAGGTGGGGTGACCCAATGGTTAAGCCAGGCCCCATCTGCAGTCGGGTATCCCTCCAGCAGAGCCTAACTGGCAAAGGTGTGAGCAGAGTCCAGGGGTGGGGGGCATAGCAACCCCCCAAGGCTGGGTAGGGCTGGAGAGCAATGATGGCTTCAGCTCTGGGGTCATGTCCCTGCTCTGCCCAGACTCCCTGTGTGACCTTGGGTGAGTCACCCAGCCTCTCTGGGCCTCCATCCCCCTCTGCAATGGGGTGACAGCGCTGCCCAGCCCCACGTGCATGGTTTGGGGGGAGGCAGGATGAAGCAATGATAGTGCTACAGTGGTGGGGGCCAGATACTCCTCCAAGAGAGGCGCTTCCCCGTCAGCCTCAACTAGGGTGACCAGAGAGCAAGTGTGAAAAATCAGGGCGGGGATGGGGGGTAATAGGAGCCTACATAT
This sequence comes from Mauremys mutica, assembly GCF_020497125.1. NCBI lineage: Eukaryota > Metazoa > Chordata > Testudines > Geoemydidae > Mauremys > Mauremys mutica. The sequence continues at coordinate 8,976,651 of NC_059091.1, read as the reverse complement.
GAAAAAGACCCCAAAATCAGGACTGTCCCTATAAAATCGGGACATCTGGTCACCCTAACCTCAACCCATTTACCCAGAGACTGTGGAGACCTGCCAGCGAGTGGGTGGTGACTGGTCCAAGGTTCTGCTTCTAAGTGTGGCTGAAAATCGGGCCATGTACTGAGGTGGGACAGTTGGGGAAGCGTCAGGGGCTGTACGTCTCGGCCCCCCCCAGACGGTCTGTGCTACCCAGCGAAGAGCAGACGCAGCCCCTTGCCGAGGTGCTCCTGGGTGGGCTTGGGTTCCACTGGGGCTGCTGGAGCTGGTTTCAGAGCCGCCTGCCATGGGAGCGCAGGGCTGGTCTCCTATCGCCACCTGCTGTGCCAAGAGGGCAGTGCATGCTGATCAGGCAGGGAGCAGGGGCTGGGCCAGCCCGCCCATGATGTGGGTCTGAGCTGCTGACCATTTGAGTGGTCTCTGTCCAACTGGATGCTGGGGGCCACCCAGGCTGGGAGCGGGGAGCTAGAGGCTCACATGGGGTCCCAGCTCAGATGCAAGGTGGGGCATCGGGATAACGTCCCATTGTCCCCCTCTGGGACCTTGTATCAAAGAGTCTCTGGGCCTGGTGTTGGTTAACGATAGACCAGCCAGGGCCTTCTGGTGTAGTTCCCCCCGCCCCCACGCAGCATATGGGGCAGGGGGCAGTCGGGGGGCTGCCTTGCAAGGGGCATGGTCCCGTTGGTGGAGAAGCACAAGCTGAGAGCGTGCTTGGGGGAGGGGGACATTGCTATTAGCACGAGGGGCAGGTGGCCTGTCCCTGCAGGGGGCGTTGCAGCACAGCTGAGTGGGGAGCTCTCCCTGCCGGTCAGGGCAGGACCCCAGGGCACGTCCCAGCTAGCTTGGGAGGTGTCTCTTGGCTTCCTGCTGGGGTTGGGGGCTGGGCCGCAGAGAGGGCAGGTGGTGAAGTTTCAGGCCACCAGGGCCCATTGGATTGTGCCGTGTGAGCCAGGCCAGGACCCCTCCGCCAGAGCAGGGGGTGACGGGTCTCTCTCTCCTTTGCCCCAGGGCCCCGACAAAGCCCGCTCTCAGCTGCTGATTGTGGACCGGAGCTTCGACCTGGTGTCCCCACTGCTGCACGAGCTCACCTACCAGGCCATGGCCTACGACCTGCTCAGCATTGAGAACGACACCTACAAGTAGGGCCTGGCTGCCAGCAGGGGGCGCCCCGCACTCCTCCTCAGGCGGGCTGGGGGGGATGTGACCCAGGCACCTGCACTGCTCTGCAGCCCCCAGGCTTGGGGGAGGGGTGCCGCAGTCTGACCCCGTCTCCCCTCCCCCGCAGGTACGAGACGACAGGGACCAGCGTCTCGCGGGAGAAGGAGGCGCTGCTGGACGAAAACGACGAACTCTGGGTGCAGCTACGCCACATGCACATCGCTGACGTCTCCAAGTGAGCGCGCTCAGCCCTGCCCCTGACACACCCCTCCATGCCCCACCCATCCCTCGGACACTCCCCACCGTGCCCCACCCAGGGCCAGAACCCATCCCCTTCAGACACACCCCTCCCCACCCTGGGGCCCCCTCGGACACACCCCTCCCCTTCCCTTCCCACCCTGCTCCCCTTTGGATACACTCCTCTCCCACCCAGTGCAGGGACACCCCCCGCAACACACCCCTCTCCTGCTCACTGCCAGGACTCCCCTCCCCCTCCCACCCAGTGCTGGGGCTGGTCCCTCAGACATGCTCCTTTTTGAGTGCTGAGACCTCCTGGACCCAGCCCCTCTCCCCAAAGGACCCCTGAGTGCTCCCTTCCAGAGCCACTGTCTGCAGCTCCTCTTGGGGATCCCCTTGGACACTGTCTTCCCCCGATCCCAGGATCTCCCCATGCGCCTCACAGTCCCCTTGAGGGAGTCCCTCACCAACCTCCTGCTGGGCCTGCTGCTGCCCCCAGACCCACCCAGCAAGGCGCCAGGAGCCCCCAGAGGTGCACTGAACTCTCTGCCTTGGGGTAACTTGGGAAGAGCCCCCCCCTAACTCCCCCGGCCCCATCTGAGGCTCTCGAGGCAAAAAACCCTGGTGCTGTGGGGCGGGGGGCTCTATCACCTGTAGTATAGGACAGGGCGCCCCCTACCTTCAAGGCAGTGCCTGGCTTCAGTCTGACCCCTCTCCCTGCTGCAGGAAGGTGACGGAGCTGCTGCACACCTTCTCTGAGAGCAAGAGGCTGACCACGGACAAGGTGCGGCGGGGGCTGTGGGGGGAGCGATTGGGAAGTCCAGGATGGGGGGACCCATCCCACTGCCATTGATGGGGAGGGGAGGCTGCTCTGCTGCCCCAGGAGGCCTTGGCGGAGGTGGGGCTGTCCCATTGCTCCCAGGGTTTGCCTGTAAAGGGCTAAGAAGTGTATGTGGAGCCCCCTGCCCCCAGCCAGAGCTCTGGAACTCCCCACGGTGTGGGAGGGCAGAGGCCCATGGGGCGGGGTCAGACAGCAGGATCGGGGCCGTGCAGGAAGAGCTGCAGAGAGCCAACGCTGGCATCTCCCCGGCCTGCTGCCGCTTTACACCTCAGGGGCGCTCGGGTTGCGGGGCTCCTGTCTTATTCCAGCTCGCCTGGGAAGAGCAGGTCTAACCCAAGCCGCAGCTACGTGTGGCCTGAGTGACCCGCCCTGGCCCTGGTACGCGTGGCTGGGCTGCTGTGGCTGGCCCCAGGCGAGGCCTCTGCCCCGCAGGGGGCTCCGTGCACTGGGAGGGGCCGGGATCTCACCACTGCCTCCCTCCAGGCCACCATCAAGGACCTGTCCCAGATGGTGAAGAAGTTGCCTCAGTACCAGAAAGAGCTGAACAAGGTAACGGGGCTGGGGCTGTTAGTGGGCGGGGGCAGGGCATTCAGCGGGGCTGTTGGGGGGCAGGGTGCTCTGTGGGGCTGGTGAGGCACAGTAGGGACTCTCTGGGGGGCAGGGCACTCTGGGGCACTCTGCTTTACTGCCTGATGAGAGCTGCTGACCTGTCCCGTCGGGCAGAGCCATTTTCCCCCCAGGTGCTGTGTGGCACCATGGGCAGCAGCAATGCCCCAGCAATGGCAGCGCTGGGGTAACGCCCACGCCTTGCTGCTGCAGCTCTCAGGAGACGGCCTTGGTGGGCTTCCAAACCAGCCCGTTGGAGCCACTCCTGGTGCCACTGGGCCATGTGCCAATGGAAAGCTCCTAGCCACTGGCACAGGTACCCCGACACCTGCTGGTCTCCAAGCCCCCAGCCTCGTGGTGGCTAACAGAGAAACCATGGGCTGCTTTGGAAGCTGCTTCCTCCTCCTGATCCTCCCCTCCAGCTGCCCCGCTCCACCCCAGAGGTGGCAGCACATCAGTGCTGGGCAAAACAATCCCTATATACTGGCCTTATACAGCCGGTTGGGGCTGCCCCTCTGGCCGAGGGGCCCTCCTTGGGGGTTGGGGGGTGCAGGTGCTCTGGACCAGCCGGTGATGCGGTAAACTCCCCCATGCCCTGGTCTCTCCCCGCAGTACGCCACACACCTGAACCTGGCTGAGCACTGCATGCAGCACTTCATAGGATCGGTGGAGAAGCTGTGCGGCGTGGAGCAGGTGGGTGTGTGGGCAGAGCCTGGCTGGGGGGCAGAGTCTGGCTCATGACTCAGCCTGGAGAGAGGGGTCTCAGACCCACAGGCTCGCTGGAGCCAGGGCCAGCCCCACCATGCAGCACCAGGGGTGCAGAAGGGGGACATGGTGCTCGGGTTACTCCCTGGGGGCCTGTTGCTCACCCCAGGGGGAGCTGACCCCAGGGAGGAGGGGGCCCTGGCACAGGGGGTAGGCGAGCTGTGGTCTGTGGGGCTGTCGCGTCTCCCATCCTGCTGCAAGGCGAGAGGAAGCGGAGCGGCCTGACCTGGGCCTTGTGTGTTCGCCCCCCAGGACCTGGCCATGGGGATGGACGTGGATGGGAAGAAGATCAAAGACCCCATGAAGATCATCGTGCCCGTCCTGCTGGACCCCAGCGTGCAGGCCTACGACAAGCTCCGCATCATCCTGCTCTACATCTTGAACAACGGTAACGCCACAGGCCTGCAGGGGGCAGCACTGGGGGGCCTGCTGCTGCAGGGAGCACCCCTGGAGGCAGTGCCCAGGTCGGTGGGGCTGGGGGGGAATAGCACTACTTAGACTGGCACCCCCCCAGCCATGCTGGGTGCCTCCTGGCCAGCTGCTTCCCGGGGCTTGTGTCCAGCCTGGCTCTACGGCCCTGTCTCCCCTCTGCCCACTTCTCGGTGCCTGCGAGCGGCCTTTGCTCCCTGCTGCTGCCTTCCCAGCAGTGTCCACCCTCCACACTCCCCCCAGCCCGTTCTCTGCAGGGAGGGGAAATGGAGACACACACCCGGAGCAGCCCCCCGGCTCGTTCTCTGCAGGGAGGGGAAATGGAGACACACACCCGGAGCGGCCCCCAGGCCCATTCTCTGCAGGGAGGGGAAATGGAGACACACACCCGGAGCAGCGCCCAGCCCGTTCTCTGCAGGGAGGGAGGGAGGGGACGCACGCCCTGAGCAGTCCCCGCCCGTACTCTGCAGGGAGGGGGATGGAGACACACACCCGGAGCAGCCCCCTGGCCCGTTCTCTGCAGGGAGGGGAAATGGAGACACACACCCGGCGCGGCCCCCCGGCCCGTTCTCTGCAGGGAGGGGGATGGAGACACACACTCAGAGCAGCCCCCCGGCCCGTTCTCTACAGGGAGGGGGATGGGGAGACACACCAGGAGCAGCCCCCCGGCCCGTTCTCTGCAGGGAAGGGGAACATCCCTCCCTTCCTGCAGGCTGTTCAGACACCATGTTCTGCCTCTGAGCCCCCTGCGACCAGTTCCCTGCCCACCCCTTGTGTCCTCCCTGGACCAGCTCCCTGCTTCTTGCTGCATCCAGCCCCTTCCCCCAGCTCACCAGGGCCTGGGGAATCTCCCTGCCCCTGACATTGACACAGTCCCTCTTCCCCCATCGGTTCCTGCCCCATGCTGGCTCAGTGGGCCAGGGCCCTGCTCCGGGACCCTTCCTGTAACCCTGCTCAGGCACGGCCCCTGCGCCCATTGCCCAGGCCAGGTGCCCTCATGTGGCTCCTCTGGCTGCCCAGTTTCCTGGCCAGGGGGTGCTGTGGAGTTGCCAGGCCTCCCCCTCTGCACTAAGCAGCAGTAAATGGTTTGGGGGGGTTGCCCTCCCTCCAGCTCAAGGCCTCACAGCCTTAAAGAGCCAGACCTCGGCTCTGACACTGCACCTGACTGGCTGCAGAAGGGGGAGCCCAGATTGGGGGAGGGGGGCTCCCACTGCACTGCCAGGGGGAGCTAGAGAGACCCCTGCCCCCAGCGCTGAGAGAACCTGTGGAGGCAGGAGCAGCAAGAACCTGAATTCAATCATTAACTGTCTGGGATCCAGTGGGTTAGAGCGGATGGTGCTGGGAGCCAGGACTCCTGGGTTCTACCCCCAGCTCTGAGAGGGGAGTGGGGTCTAGTGGTTAGAAGGGGGCTGGGAGCCAGGACTCCTGGGTTTATCCCCAGCTCTGAGAGGGGTGGGAAGAGCAGGATCTCAGGATTTGATCGGGGAACTAGGACTCCTGGGCCACGGACTGAATGTGCCTGGGCTGTGGGTGCGTCCCAGGGGTGCTAGCGCTGACCTGTCTCTCCCCATGCAGGTGTGAGCGCGGAGGCCATCAGCAGGCTGATCCAGCATGCCAGCATCCAGCAGAAAGGGTGACATCATCTACAACATGGAGCGCCTGGGCACCTCCTTCATGCCTGGGGTAAGGGACTGGGGCCAGGGGCCGGTAGCTGTACCCATGCCAGGGGGCAGATCTGGGAAGCCCAGGCCATCCTGGGGGTGCGCCCCTATGGCAGTGACCTACTCCCAGCAGAGGTGGCCTCTGTCCCTGTACAGTGGGGTGACGCCCTCCCCATATGAGGGTGACCCCTGAGTTACTCCCCATCTGGGGTGACCCCTTCTGCCCCTGCAGAGGACCCTGGGGGTCAGGACCTCAGATCACCAGGGATCTGGTGACCACTGCATGGGGTGGCCATGCGGCAAATTGGGGGCAAACTCTGTCCTCCCATCAGTCTCTCTCCCCTCCTGTCTCTCTCGCTCAGTGATCCATTCTGTTCTTTTCTCTGCCTCTCCCCTGCCAGCCCGGCTGGAGCGACTCAGATAGGCCGCGCTCTCCCTGTCTGCCCCCATTCCCACCCCGCACCCCCTCCCTGCTGCCTCTCACCCCCTCTCCCTTCCTCCCCCAGAGTGGGCAGCTGCAACCCAAGAGGAAGGTGCGGCTGGAGTCCACCTACCACCTCTCCCGCTGGACCCCCAGGCTCAAGGACGTCATGGAGGTACCTGGCCATCTGCTTCCTGGCCTTGGGGGTGGGGGGTCACACCTGGCAGGCTGGGCCCAAGGGAGTGGGGCTGGTTTGGGGTCAGCCATGTGTAGAGCCCTGCATATCCGCGCACCATTTCTGCAGATAGTGGATCGGCTGCAGAGACAACCAGGTCAGTCTCTACTCCCCAGCAGCGCCTGGCCCACAGCATCCGGCTCATGCAGCCCGGGGGGCGCAGCGCGCTCGGGGCCGCCAGCCAGCAGCCAGTGGCTGTCCGGCACCCATTTGCCCCACTGCGCTGCTTCCTGTCCTGCAGGTCGAGCAGCACCAGCGTCCCCACCAGCTCCTGGGCAGCAGGATTTGGGATTGGAGCGGGCGGGGCCCCTGCACCAAGGGTGACCAGATGTCCCGATTTTATAGGGACAGTCCCAATATTCAGGACTTTTTCTTATATGGGAACCTATTACTCCCCACACTCTGTCCCGATTTTTCATACTTGCTGTCTGGTCACCATACCAGGGCCCCACCCCTCCACCCCACTGTGATGCAATATGCTCTGCTGCTGTCGTGTACCATCACTCGTGACCCCCCAGAAACATCACTTGATAAGACACCCCTTCCCCCCAGCCCCCACCCCTTCCATGCTGCCCCCACCCCCTCCACGCTGCCCGTTCTCGAGAGCCCGCCCCTGCTCTGCCCCTTCTTGAGACCCCACCCCCACACTGCCCCTTCTCCTCGAGACCCCGCCCCCACATTGCCCCTTCTTGAGACACACCCCCACGCTACCCCTTCTCCTCAAGACCCTGCCTCCTCCACGCTGCCCCTTAACCTCAGTCCCCACCCTCGCGCTGCGTCTTCCCTGCAAGACCTCCTTCCCCTCCCCCCACCCCCCAACTATCCCTTGTGAGCGCATCCTGCTGCTGGTGAGGATGTGGATACAGGTAAAAGACGGCTAGTGCAGTGGTCTCCAAAGTGGGGTGCGCAAGAGGATCCTTGGGGGTGCGCGGCAGGAGAGGCGCTTCGGCTGGGAGTCCACACGGCTTTTTTTTTTTGCTTTGGCACAAATGGTGGAGCCAGCGCGGCAGGGGGTGTGCGATCAGAAAAGTTTGGAGACCACTGGGCTAGTGGATCGCGGGCTGATGCAAATCCACATTTTTGTATCTGTGCAAGGCTCTAGCCATGTGAGGGGCTCATCAGAGAGCCCTCTCCTGCTGCCATCCTTAGGGACTTATATCATAGACTCGAGTGTTGGGGAGTTGTCTTACCCGGTGCTGCGATGCTGCCACCTCTGGGAGGGGGGGGGGCATGGGCGGTTTATACAGGGGTCCCTCACCAGGCCTGAATTCTTCCTGAGGAGTGGCAGGCAGCTGTTAACAGCCGCACAGCAACACTGCCTGGGAGTCTAGGGCAGCAGGTGATCAGTGTGTAGGGCTGGAAGTGCAGGGGATCCAGGCAGCACACTGTCATGACTGGCACTGGAATCTGAATGGCCGGCAGGGTCCTTGGCCTAACCTCCAGCGAGGAGCAGCTGTTTGACGTTCATCTGAAGGACAAACTCCTGCAGCACAGTACTGGTCACTGACTGACCGGGGAGCGCGCCCCCTGCAGAGCCTCCCCACTCCCTGCAGTACAGAGCCCCCTAGCGCCGCACTGGGGCCAACACTGACTGATTGGGAAGAGCGCCCCCTGCTGAGCCCTCCCCCTCCCCGCTCCCTGCAGAACAGAGCCCCTTAGCGCCGCACTGGGGTCACAGAGCACCCTCTGCTGACTCACTAGCACCCCCCAGCACCCAGTGGCTTTTCCTTAGAGGTCTCCTGTCCAAGCACTGCCTGGGCCCAAACCTGCTTAGCTTGTGAGAGGTGACATGGTCGCTCCTTCCCCCCACGCTTGCTGGGGCCTGAGCCCCTCGTCGCCCTGCCCTGTGGGGCACTCCTCAAGGGGGTGAGGGGAGCACATTTAGTTGCCTTCAGCCTACTGGCTTGGGGATCCTCCAGGCCAAGGATTAACCCCACTGCCCGAGCTCCTGTCCCTGGTAGATCACAGGCGGGAGGCTCCCAGGCCCCTGCTCCAGCGCTGTGATGGTTCCTCCTGTGGGATTTTGGAGCAGGCAGTTGCGGTAGCCTCAATCCCATGCCTAATCCAATCAGGGGCGCTGCCCCCACCCAAGCGCCAGCCGCAGCTCGTCAGGCCTTAAGCTTCCCTGTACAAGTCAACGCAGCGGATTCACAGCCTGGGCCCCCGCGTGGCTGGGACACACCTCATGGGGCAAGAGGCAGGGCCTGGATCTGCCTGCAGCAGGGAAAGGGCACTGAGGGCAGCCTCCCCCCCCAAGTGAGGGGCCCTGGATCCAGCTGCAGGAGGTCTCTGCCCTCCCCATAACGATGGAGGGGTGGGGAGTTCACAGCAGGGCACTGAGCGGCTGAGGGGGATGTGGGGAGATGGGGGGCATCACTGGAGGAGTCCGTGTGCTCTTTGCTGGCTCCCCATGCGCCACCCCAGAAAGGGGGCGCCAGGCTGCTCCTCCCAGGGGTTGTCAATCATTCAGTGAGGAGCTGTCCCAGCCCTTCCCCCCAGTGGGGCCTGGCTTGGCCACCAGGTCCAAGGTTCCTGCTGCTTGGCCCCTGCTGACCTGTCCTCCCCCCTGCCCTCCCAACCAGGACATCACTGAGGACAGACTAGACAGGGAGCTGTGGCCCTTCCTCTCAGACCCGGTCCCTTCCACCAGCTCCCAGGCTGCTGTCAGGTAAGGCTGAGCCTGGCTGGGATGTGGGGGGCAGAGCCCTGACATCCTCCCCCCTCCCCCCCCAGGGTGTAGGAGCCTCTGTGCCTGGGAGTGTGTGGCCAGGACCCGGCCACACACTCCCAGGGTGCCCAAGAGCCTGGAGCCCTGGACCCCTCTCAGCATGTCTCCCGCCCCCCAGCAGTCCCTCAGCACACCAGGGCCCAGGATGGAGGGACGGGACTGGCCGGGCTGTAGACAGCACCCCCAGCCCAGGGCAGGTGCCGCCGTCCCCTACTCCCTCTTGCCGGCTTTGGGTCTCCTGTCCCACGGCCTTGGGCAGGGCCTGCCCCCCAGCCTCCTCGGGGCCCTGCCCTTCCATCTGGCATCCCTCAGCGAGCCCCTGGTATCCACACTGCCCCTCTCTCCCCCCAGCGCCTGCTTCTGGCAGTGCCCACCCCTCCGCCTGGCATTCCCTCAGCGAGCCCCTGGTCTCCACACTGCCCCTCTCTCCCCCCAGCACCCGCTTCTGGCATTGGCACAAGAACAGGCCAGCGGCTGAGAACCTGACGGGCCAGCGCCTCATCATCTACGTGCTGGGTGGGGTGTCCATGTCTGAGATGCGCTGCGCCTACGAAGTGACCCAGGCCAGCGAGGGCAAGTGGGAGGTGGTGATCGGTGAGTGGGGCGAGTCCTGGGGGGAGGGTGGCTGGAATGCCCAGGTCAGGGACAGTCGGGACCCTCTGGGAGGTGGACACCCTAGAACCACCTGCCCAGCACCCACAGGGCGCCCATGCCACCCTCTGTCCTCCTGCACCCGGGGGGCCTGGGAACAGATGTGCTGGCCCCACCTGCCCGCAGCCCCACATGGCCTGTATCTAGCCACCTGATCTCCTGGCCTCTGGCTCCCCAGGGCTCTCCTTGCCCAGGGACCATGTGTGGGGGCCCAGTCAGACACCCCCAGGAACACCCATGGGGATATGGCTCACCCCCTGCACACACCCCTCTAAGACCCAAGGGTGAGGAACACTGTCAGCGGGTGGATTCTTGCCTGGCCATGCAGGGTACAGCGGTACGAGGGGTGCGGTGCCAGGCCGCGGTGGGTAGGAGGGGCTGTCTCCTCCCCCGCTGCACTAGAGCAGGGTCCAACTGCAAGGATGGGGAAGATGGTGATGCCAGCCTCATGCCTCCCCCACTGTGCCCACTGCTGCCAACCACCTGTCTCCCCCGCAGGTTCCAGTCACATCCTGACCCCCAGGCGCTTCCTGGATGACGTCCAAACCCTCGACCAGCTGGCCCCCGAGGAGGCCTAGAAGCAGCCCCCTCCTCCCAGAGACTCTGCCCCCCACAGCTCGCTGCCCCCAGCTCCACCTGCTTTTCTCAACAAGGCACCTTCCCCCCTACTCCTGGCTGTGGTGTCGGTTCTTGGGGGTGGGATGGGAGAGGGGCTGGGGGGGACCCCCAGGCTGCTTGGCTGTTAGGGCAGGGGGCAGGCCAGCCCATTTGGATAATTGCTGTGCGGCTGCCAGGTGGGTGGGCGGCGGATTGGGGACACACAATTAAAACGCTGCAGCAGAGACATCTGCCCAACTGGCTGGTTTATGGGGGTGGGGAATGGGACACAGCCCCAATCTGGCCAGGGCAGGGCCACCAGTCTAGATGGAAGTGGGGTGGGAGGTGGGCAGAGCCTGCCCACAGGAGGAGGAGGGGAAGGGGGACACCAGTCCGACTTGGAGATCTTGAGGAAGGTGCAGTCACGGTTGGCCTTGATGGTGAAGATGAGGGGCTTCCCGGTCAGCCCAGCCAGCTGGCCCACCATCCCGCCGGGTGCGTCAGGACGCGGCACACGTCCTCCGCCTTGTCGGGCAGGCGCTGGTAGACGTGCAGGCAGCCCCACAGCATGAAGTAAAGGCTGACGTCCTGTTGGGGGGTGGGGTGGAGGATAGAGAGGAACGTCAGCCCCAGCACCAGGGTGAGGGGCAGGCCTGCCCCCAAGGTGCGCACCCACAGACAGGCTGCCAGGAGACCTGGGGGACAGCCTACAGCTCCGGCCGAGCCTGAACTCTCTGGAGCACCCCACTAACCTCAGCAGAGCCACAGCCCAGCATGAATACCCCCAGCTCCATGGCAACCAACCCCTTCCCCATTCCAGCTGTGCAGGGTTTAATGTTTCCTAGGCCTGAGTCCCAGCACCCGGGGGGAGGAAAGGGGGGGCTGCCATCCCACCTGCCCAATAGGCCTGCAGCCTGGGGGGGGGCACGCACAGGGAACCCCTGGCGAGGGCGCTGTAATGGGCTAACAAGGTGCAGAGGGAAGGGATGGGGTGCTCGGGGCAGGGCACTTGGGGGCAGCAGCCTCTGGATCCATTTGGTAGGAGCTGCAGGGAAGGCCCTCACGCCGCATGGGGAGAGGACAAAGGGGGACTGGAGGAATGGGACTCCAGTCTACCACAGTCATAGGCGCTGACTCTGTGGGTGCTCCGGGGCTGGAGCACCCAGGGGAAAAATTAGTGGGTGCTCTGCACCCACTGGCAGCCAAGCTTCCCCCCGACCTACCTCACCTCCACCTCTGCCTCTTCCCCGAGCGGGCCGCGTCCCCACTCCTCTGCCTGCCTCCCAGTGCTTGCCAGCGTAACAAGCTCCAGCAGGGAAGGGGAGGAGCGGGAACGCAGCGCGCTCAGGGGAGGAGGTGGAGGTTGGCAGGGATTTGGGGAAGGGGTTGGAATAGGGGCAGGGAGGGGGCAGAGTTAAGGTGGGGACTTTGGGGAAGGGGTTCGAATGGGGGCAGGGCATGAGTGGGAGGGGGTAGGGCTGGGGTGTAGTGAGGGCAGGGCCAGGCGCGGGGGGGGGCAGCACCCACCGGCACCAGCAGACGTCAGCACCTATGGCCTCAGTGCCATTGACCTCCGCAAAGAGGGACTCGGCGTGAGAGGCTGAGGAAGCAGCAAGGCCCTGTGCTGCTGGCAGACCAGGAGCCAGCTCATGCCAAGGCCCCCAGGCCTCACTGAACACTGACAAATGCAGAGCCAGGAACCAGGCTGGCTCACCAGTGTGTTCCCACTGTTAGAACAGATGTGAAGTTGATGCGAATGTGTTTGGTGTTTAGAAATGCTGGTCAGATGCTGATCTCACTTATCACATCACCGGAGCCCCATGGTGTAGTTACATCAAGTATTTGCATTGTAAACCGTTATGGAGTCCCCGGGCGATGCTCTGGAACTGCTCCCCACAAAACCAGTCAGGACTTTGGGGAGCCTCCTCTCCCTTGGAGCAGACTGTCTCCAGAGCAAGAAGCTCACACGGCTTCACCTCCTGGGTCTCTCCTTGGAGCATTTAGCGTATGCCCCTCCGTGCACTTCCCACAGCGAGTCCCCCCCAGGCGGGGTCCTGGGGAAGCCACAGGGTCCTGCACCCCCACTTCTCTTTGCAGTCAGACGGGACTCTTAGCCAGCCAGTAAAACAGGTTTATTTAGATGACAGGAACACAGGTCAAAACAGGTCTTGCCGGTATAGACAACAGGACCCCCTTTAGTTAGGTTCATCTGGGGCCCCCAGGGAGGCCACAGCCCCATTGGGAAGCCCAAGCCCCGTCGGGGAGCCCCTCTCCATTTCCCAGCCAGCTTCAAACTGAAACTCCCTCCAGCCTCTCACAGCCTCCACCCAGCTCCTCCTCCAGCCTTTGTCCAGTTTTCCAGGGCAGAGGTGTCACCTGGCCTCCAACCCCCCTCCTGGTTCTCAGGTTACATGCTCAGGTATGCTCCCTTCCCCAAGGCATGTCCCAGCCCAACTGCCCTGCAACCTTCCCAGGTCAATACTCCCCACTCAGCATTCACATAACACAGCAAGAACATTCCCACTTCATCACATCTCTCCCCACTTCGAAACTAAATTGAGCAGGTTCACTTCAGCCAGTGACTTGGGGAAGTTCGAACCTACCTACATTCCCATGGATGCCCCAGCATCCCTCCCCCTTCCTGGGGGAGAATTACACCGGGCCCTTCCAGTTTCACGCCCCCCTTTAAGTTTGGTGTGCTCGAGGGCACTCGTAGTCTGCAGGTGGGAAGGCTTATGCAGCCTGTGTCATTTCCCCCTCTTCCCCCAATACTCCTGGGGTTCAAACTGGGATGGGGTCTTTTCCCAGTGGTCCAGTCTGGAGGGCTGAGATTCAGGTTCTCTTGGTTAAGAGCCCCCCTTTTGACATTGGCCACTCTCTGGAAAGGTTCCTCTGTGCTGGGCAAGGGTCCTAAAGCCATTTTCCCCTTGTTTCAGGCCTTCCTCACCCTCTGGCAGGGGTCACAGGATCGGCAGTACTGTCGGACATTAGTAAAGACCCCAGGCCAGTAAAAGTTCCGTAGCAGCCTCTGCTGGGTACGTCAGACTCCCTGGTGCCCTGAGAGGGGAATGTCATGGCCCTGGCACAGCAGCTGGCAGCGATACTGCCGGGGTACCACCAGCTGCCTCCTGATTCCCCATGACTCCGTTTCCCCTGGGGAAGCCCATTCTCGTTACAGGAACCCCTGCTCCCACAGGAACCTTTTCCAGCAACCTCCCCCGATGGTCTGTACCACACTGAAGTCAGCCAGGTCCCTTATCATAGAATCATAGAATCTCAGGGTTGGAAGGGACCTGAGGAGGTCATCTAGTCCAACCCCCTGCTCAAAGCAGGACCAAACCCAACTAAATCATCCCAGCCAGGGCTTTGTCAAGCCTGACCTTAAAAACCTCTAAGGAAGGAGATTCCACCACCTCCCTAGGTAACCCATTCCAGTTCTTCACCACCCTACTAGTGAAAAAGGTTTTCCTAATGTCCAACCTAAACCTCCCCCTCTGCAATTTGAGACCATTACTCCTTGTTCTGTCATCTTCTACCACTGAGAACAGTCTAGATCCATCCTCTTTGGAACCCCCTTTCAGGTAGTTGAAAGCAGCTATCAGATCCCCCCTCATTCTTCTCTTCTGCAGACTAAACAATCCCAGTTCCCTCAGCCTCTCCTCATAAGTCATGTGCTCCAGCCCCTTAATCATTTTTGTTGCCCTCCGCTGGACTCTCTCCAATTTATCCACATCCTTCTTGTAGTGTGGGGCCCAAAACTGGACACAGTACTCCAAATGAGGCTTCACCAGTGCTGAATAGAGGGGAATGATCACATCCCTCGATCTGCTGGAAATGCCCCTACTTATACAACCCAAAATGCCATTAGCCTTCTTGGCAACAAGGGCACACCGTTGACTCATATTCAGCTTTTCGTCCACCGTAACCCCTAGGTCCTTTTCTGCAGAACTGCTGCCCAGCCATTCGGTCCCTAGTCTGTAGCAGTGCATGGGATTCTTCCGTCCTAAGTGCAGGACTCTGCACTTGTCCTTGTTGAACCTCATCATATTTCTTTTGGCCCAATCCTCTAATTTGTCTAGGTCCCTCTGTATCCTATCCCTACCCTCTAGCGTATCAACCACTCCTCCGAGTTTAGTGTCATCTGCAAACTTGCTAAGGGTGCAGTCCACACCATCCTCCAGATCGTTAATGAAGATATTGAACAAAACCGGCCCCAGCACCGTCCCTTGGGGCACTCCACTTGATACCGGCTGCCAACTAGACATGGAACCATTGATTACTACCCGTTGAGCCTGACCATCTAGCCAATTTTCTATCCACCTTACCGTCCATTCATCCAGCCCATACTTCTTTAACTTGCTGGCAAGAATACTGTGGGAGACTGTATCAAAAGCTTTGCTAAAGTCCAGAAATAGCACATCCACTGCTTTCCCCTCATCCACAGAACCGGTTATCTCATCATAGAAGGCAATTAGGTTAGTCAGGCATGACTTGCCCTTGGTGAATCCATGCTGACTGTTCCTGATCACTTTCCCCTAGTTTAAGTGGTTCAGAATTGATTCCTTGAAGAACTGTTCCATGATTTTTCCAGGGACTGAGGTGAGACTGACTGGCCTGTAGTTCCCTGGATCTTCCTTCTTCCCTTTTTTAAAGATGGGCATTACATTAGCTTTTTTCCAGTCATCCGGGACCTCCCCCGATCGCCATGATTTTTCAAAGATAATGGCCAATGGCTCTGCAATCTCATCAGCCAACTCCTTTAGCACCCTTGGATGCAGCGCATCCGGCCCCATGGATTTGTGTTCGTCCAGCTTTCCTAAATAGTCCCGAACTACTTCTTTCTCCACAGAGAGCTGGTCACCTCCTCCCCATATCGTGCTGCAGAGTGCAGCTGTCTGGGAGCTGACCTCGTCTGTGAAGACAGAGGCAAAAAAAGCATTGAGTACACTAGCTTTCTCCAAATCCTCTGTCACTAGGTTCCCTCCCTCATTCAGCAAGGGACCCACACTTTCCTTGACTTTCTTCCACAAGGAGGGATTTTTCTGCAACTCGGCCTGGAACTCAGCCACTGGGACAGGGATGGAGACCTGCTCTCTCTCACCGTCTGGCTCTGAAGTCACAGCCTCCTTGAGCTGTGTCTCTGGGCATTCCCTCCCCATCAGAGTAGGGTCCTGCTCCCCGAGGTCAGGGCACAGTGTCCCTTGCAGGCTCAGGCTATGGGTCACGACCAGGGCATGCTAGGGGTTACTTGGCCAGTTCTCCATGTCCCCCCCACATTAACACCTCAGTGGGTAAATGGTGGTGCACCCCCACTTCTTTGGGGCCCTACTTGTCCCCCCATTTCAAGTGTACCTTTGCCATGGGCACCTTGAATGGGATCCCACCCACCCCTGTCAGGGTCAGATAGGTGTTGGGCATCACCTGATCTGGAGCTACCACCTCGGACTGGGCCAGCGTCACCTCAGCGCCCGTGTCCCAGTATCCATAGACTTTCCTCGCATCCAGGGTCGCCCAGAGGATTCAGAGGGCCTGGGGCAAAGCAATTTCAGGGGCCCCTTCCATAAAAAAAAGTTGCAATACTGTAGAATACTATATTCTCATGGGGCCTCCTGCAGGGCCCGGGGCAAATTGCCCCACTTCCCCCCCCCCCCCGCCCCAGGCGGCCCTGGAAATGGATGACATGGGATAGATCACTAGACGATTACCTGCTCTGTTCATTCCCTCTGAAGCACCTGGTATTGGCCCCTGTCAGAAGACAGGATACTGGGCTAGATGGACCATTGTTCTGACCCAGTATGACCATTCTTATGTTCTGATTGCTCATAATCTTAATCAGTTACTACTGTGCCAACTAAGTGCACGTCATTTAAATTGACCCGCAGAACAGTTATTACAGGCAATAATGCATGAGGACAAAAGCCCTTTGATCCTGGCATTAGTTTGCAGGGTGAGTAGAAGAAAACCTCTGCTTGCTTGCAAAGTGAGCACATTTACTATGGCGTCTCAGAGAGATGATGGACATGGGCCCCCTTGATGGAATTGAGATAGAGTCTCTTTTCAGAGTCAAAAGCACTTTGAAGACAATAGTTCTTGCAGTTTGGTTCATTTGATGCAAATTAGTTGCTTTCTGCTGGCTCTGCTCCTGTAGCTTTGTTTAAAGTTGCTATGGAAAATGTAAAGTTCCCAGACTGCTGTTTGCTGGCTTATTACAACCCCTTCCATGCAGGCTGTGCATGGAGCATCTTCCCCATGTCTCCCTCAGATGCATTGTGACAAAATTCCTCCTCTACCTTGCGCTTATTGGCGGAGTTGCTCGCCTTACAGGTTTACCCTGTGGATCAGGAAACAGCCCAGCCCAGTCCAGGTCAATTCCTCCTCTGTTTGATCAGAAGTTGGGAGATTTGGGGGGAACCCGGGCCCGCCCTCTACTCTGGGTTCCAGCCCAGGGCCCTGTGGAGTGCAGCTGTCTAGAGTGCCTCCTGGGACAGTTGTACGACAGCTACAATTCCCTGGGCTACTTCCCCATGGCCTCCTCCCAACACCTTCTTTATCCTCACCACTGGACCTTCCTCCTGATGTCTGATAACGCTTGTACTTCTCAGTCCTCCCGCAGTGTGCCTGCTCCCTCTCGGCTTCCTGTACACCTCTTGCTCCCAGTTCCTCGCACACACTTCCTCTCCTCTGGTTCCCTAGCTCCCCTAGCCTGACTGGAGTGAGCCCTTTTACAGCATCAGAGGGGCCTTAATTAAAGTCAAGTGCTTAACAGCCTCACCTGACTCTTAGCAGGTTAATTGGAGCCAGGTGTTCTCATTAGCCTGGAGCAGCCCCTGCTCTGGTCATTCAGGGGCCAGTATATCCCCCTGCTCTGTTTATCCAGGGGCCAGTATATCCCCCTTTGACTACTCTGCTGTTCCCAACTGGCCTGGGTCTATCTCAGCATCTAAATACCGACATTCCATCTTCAGTCTTCTCAAGGTTCATTCCCCATGCTGGACTTTAGAGTATACATATGAGGACTTGCATATGAACCCCTAAACTGAATTACCAGCTTAGATCTGGTTTTTGCTGCCACCACTCGCAAGTACTAACTCCCTTCCCTGGATAGTCTTGAGAGACTTCTTCACCAAGTTCCCGGTGAACCCCGATCCAACCCTTTGGATCTTAACACAAGGAGAATTTAAAGCTTTTTATTGTTTTGTTTTTGAGTGCAGTTATGCAAGAAAAAAAAACCCCACTACATTTGTAAGTTGCACTTTCATGATAAAGAGATTGCAGTATAGTACCTGGAAGAGGTGAATTGAAAAATACTATTTTTTCCAATCGTTTTTACAGTGCAAATATTTGTAATAAAAAATAGAGCGCTGTTTGCTTTGTATTATGTTGTAATTGATATATTTGAAAGTGTAGGAAAACATCCAAAATATTTAATACATTTCAATTGGCATTCTATTGTTTAACAGTTCAATTAATTGTTTTGAGTTAATTGCGGGAGTTAACTGCAATAAACCAAGAGCCCTAATTTAAATAAGTGTTGAAAAATTAAGGAGGGTGCAGAAAAGGGCTACAGAAATGGTTCAAGGGGTGGAGAATGCCTCCAATGCCCTCCAGTGAGACCCAGGGAGCTCAGGCTGTTCAGCTTCTCAACACGACTGAGAGGTCTCGGAGAACCTCCCTTGGGAGAAACAGTGGGATCTAAAAGGCTCTTCAGTCTAGATGAGAAAGTTAGAGCAAGAAGCTGTAGCTGAAGGTGAAAGCGGACAGAAACATTCAAATTAGAAACCGGGCACATTTTTCCATGGTGGTGATGGTTAACCCTTGGAATAAACTCCTAGGGGAAGGGGATGGATTCTCCTTCCCTTGGGCTGGCTCTTCAAATCCAGGCTGGAGGCCTTTTGGAAGATGCTTTAGTCAAACAGGTTACTAGGCTTGATATGGGGGTAACGGTGAAATTCCTGACCTGTGATAACTAGGTCAGGCTATAAGGAGCCACTAGATCTTAAGAGGCGTAAGAATGGCCATACTGGGTCAGACTAATGGTCCATCTGTCAGTGGCCAATGTCAAGTGTCCCAGAGGGAATGAACAGAACCGGTAATCATCAAGCGATCAATCCCTTGTCGCTCATTCCCAACTTCTGGCAATGAAAGGCTAGGGATGCCATCCCTGCCCATCCTGGCTAATAGTTGTTGGAGGATCTATCCTCCATGAATTTATCTAGTTCTTTTTAACCCCATTATAGTCTTGGTCTTCACAACATCCTCTGGCAAGGAGTTCCACAGGTTGACTGTTGTGTGAAGAAAGACTTCCTTTTGTTTGTTTTAAAGCTGCTGCCTAGTAATTTCACTTGGTGACCCTTAGTTCTTGTGTTATGAAAATGAGTAAATAACACTTCCTTATTCCCTGTCTCCTCACCAGTCATGATTTGATAGAGGTCTATCATATCCCCCCTGCGTTGTCTCTTTTCCAAGCTGAAGAGTCCCAGTCTTATGAAAATCACTCCTCAAAGGCAATGAAGGGTTCATTCCATCCAAGCCATCTCTGCTGGGAAGGAAGAGTAGATGGGAAATGCACTTTTCAGAAGCGCACTGGGGCACTTGTCAGGCCATCGACATGGTCTCTTCCGGAAGCAGAGAACACAACACCACACTGTTTACACAAAGGGAGATTTTATTTCTCAATCTACAGTAAGAACATGTCTAAAACAGCCATTGGGGAATCTACAAGTTGAAAAATATTGACAAAGTTTAAAAGCTTCAACTCTTTACCAGGCTGCTTGTTCCCATAGCAAGAGCCTCACAGAGAGCCTGGAGAGAGATTTTGAGAGAGAGAGAGAAAGAGTCAGGAACGATGACAATACAGGCGGGAGAAGGTACTACATTTATAAACAGCAGGTCCTGCGGTAATGTCACATGCCATCATTGAGGCCTGGTCTACACTGAGGGGAGGGAATAGCGTAGCTGAAGTCGACGTATCTTATTTCAACTTCCCTCCCGTCCTCACGGCACAGGATCAACAGCTGCAGCTCCCTCGTCAACTCCGCTTCCACCTCTTGCCCTGGTGGAGTTCTGGAGTCGACGGGAGTGCGTTCGGGGAAATTGATATATCGTGTCTAGACGAGACACGATATATCGATCCCCGATAAATTGATCGCTACCTGCCGATCCAGTGGGTAGTCTGGACATACCCTGAGTTATGCCAAGGTGACAGAAGCTGAAGACCATGTTTACAGAGTCAGAAGCCAAGGCAATCGAAGGGTTACACTCACAAACAGCTCTAAATAGGACCCCCATGGCATTCTCTGGGATCTGCCACTGTCATGTGCTTGAGGGTCCTTAGGGATTCTATGCTGTTCCATGCCAGCGAGCACTGGATTGTTCCCCACAACACCCCTGGTAACAGGTAAGTCTTGTCCCCAGGGCAGGAGCAATGCATTGGTTGTAAGCTGCCATTGGCCTTCCCAGGGCAGCCCACATGTGAGCTTGGACCTTCAGCCCAGGTGAACGATGGCCCCCTCCCACCTTGGCAAACAGCAGCTGTTCAGGCACCTGCATGGATTTTACTCCTGGCCGGAAGGGTTTGTGGAGAATGTGCCCACAGTGTCTGGACCACATGCTCTCTGGGGCATGAACAGTCTGGCTTGTTTGCGCACCCCCTAGCACAGCGGGGTCCTGCTCCCCATCTGAGGTCCCCAGGTGCTACCACCACTCAGACCCTGCTTAACTGGGTTAAGTTGGCATTTCCTGCTGCCATGGGGTACCAGCCATGTGTTAAACGGGAGAAGGAGTGAGACATGTTACACTCACAAACAAGGATTTCAGAGTGAAGCAGCCAACAGCTGACTGCTCCTGCATATCCAGTCTTGCCTTGGAACTCAGCCTGCGTTCCCTTAGGGAACGTTTCACTTCCAGTAAGACACCCCTCCCCCCCGCATCTCTGGTGTTCAGCTGTTTGTCCCCCAAAGCTACCGTGCGGCTTCTATTCCACTGAACTCTGGATCCCCTGCCCCAGTGCCCTGTAACTGCCAGGCTTCACGAGCTTACTAACTCGCCACACTGCATTGTCTGAGGCCAGGTGAATGCCTGCACCCCCCCTTCCCTCCTGAGCCATGCAGCTATACCGCCCTAGCCCCCCAGGTAAACAATGCTGGGTCGACAAGAGAGCTTTTCCCATCAACATAGCTACCGCCTCCCGGGGAGGTGGGTTAGCTACGCCCGCCCATTGCCACAGTAGTGTCTTCACTAAAGCACCACAGCTGTAGCACTGCAAGTAGAGACAAGCCCTAAGCCATGAGAAGGACCCAGGAGCCCCCATGCTCTCAGTTACAAGGGGATAAGCTATGAGAAGTTCCGCAATGCTGGTGAAGTTGCTAATGGACTTTCACAGACTCTGGCCCTGCCATCAGACATTTTGGATCCTGATAGACCCAAAGGAACAGAAATTGAGTTGGGCTTCCTCCTTCACGCACATGGGGAGAAGGGAACGGGAACAGAGCAATGTATTTCTAACCGGATTGCTGCCTCCAAAGCACCTGCTTCTGGCATGACCAGCCTCAGTTTCCCCATCCTCGGGGCTCCTCAGTGGTTTCCCAGAGGCTCTCACAGCCTGTGACATCCGTACTGAGGCTGACTTAGCACTGACGGCTCCAAAACAGAGCCCTCCACGTCCCAACCAAGAGTGTCTATATTTTAAGGTCTGTATCTTCCTCCTCCCCACTCAGAGGCTGCCTGGAGCCTGACTTGCCTTGGCAGGCCACTCCCAGTCCTGCCCAGCTGGAGCCGCCTTCTTCCCTGCAGCTTCCCCAGGACTTGCCTTATCTACCACAGAGACCTAACCGGGTGGAAGGGGGGGGACATGACCCTGTCATGTGACCTCCATTCTTCCCACTTGGGGAAAACAGGTCACAGGTGGGGCCAAGACCTATGGGGCCAGCTGCCCTGTGACAGTGTCCACATTATCTGAGAGACCCGGGCACATCAGTTCTTTTTTATCCCTTGCAAACTCAGACAGGAATCTCCAAGCAGTTCTCGTGGTGGCTCCATTTATGCCCAGCAGACCCATGTCCTGGCCCAGTTCTGACCTCACTTATACCCATGCAATCTGCAGCCCTTAGTCAGGCTGTACGGGTGTAATGTGAGCAGAAGCAGGCCCATTACAGCCCTGGGCACTGCAGGGGTGTGTCTAGGGAAGTTCCGTTAGATTTCTGGCCACCCAACTAGAACAGCATCATCCAAGAGTGACTATTGCAGGAGTGCACAGAGCTGTTGGAGGGACAAGAGCCCTGCTGGCCAGACGGTGTGGCCAGCCCCAAGTGTTAAACACAAACCAGCGTAAAAGTCAGGCCCCCAAACTCCACGAAATCCTAGGAGTTGGTTTCTTTTTGCCTGCTGGTTACTGAGCATTTAGGTTCACACAGTCCATGTTTTCAACCTTTCCTCTCAACCAGCAGGGCTAGACACTTGTTTTAAGTCACTCAACTTCCCAGCTGCTGGGGCTTTACAAGCCCCCAAGGATCATGAGACTTGCAATAAAGTTACCAGTGCCACAGCTCTTGACACTAACACGGCTACCCCTCTGATAGTAGAGCTGGGACATTCACACCAGTGGGGGACCCGGCCTGATCTGTGTCCCTCTTTTCCCAAAGGGGTGCAGAGTGGCTGCTAAAAGATGCCAGAGGAGAGTTAGCTCTCACCTTTGACTTGTGCTTAAGGTGCGATTTGCCTTGGAGCCAAGAACAAAGGGAGAAGTGGCAGCAGTCTCATCTACGTCTGAGGAGGAAAAGCCTAGTGTGAGTGCACAATGAAAGGCTTCTGGACCGGTTTGAACACACCACGACTCTACACCCACAGATAACATGAACAGGAGGACATTGGCCCTGCTCTCTCCCCAGACCACTTACTTGGAACAGATCTTGTTCCAGAGTTCTCCTGAGCTGTGCTTTAGAAGGAAGATGCAACTCCATGCTCTGGGTGTCCTATGCCTCTAACTGCTAGAAGCTGGGAGTGGACCACTTGGAAGTTGACCTGTTCTGTTCACTCCCTCTGAAGCAGCTGGTGCTGGCCACTGTCAGAAGACCAGATACTGGACTAGATGGACCAATGGTCTGACCCAGTATGGCCATTCTTATGGGTGCCCACTATGCTAGACCTGATCCTGCTGCCCTCCCGAGTTATAAGGGGCATGGGCATGCAGAGGAATCACAATGCCAGGGGTGCTAGCTGGTCTGTTGGAAAAGGTTCTCTCTTGGGATTTGGGAGCATTGCCAACACCTGTACGGTACATGCTCAGGCCCTCAGTAACAGCTCAGAGAGGTTTTATACCTGCACAACAGTTAAGCTTCCTATTGACAGGCGGGGGCCTGGCACAGAGGGTTGGAGCAGGATATAGACTTGTTTGCAAGAGACTTTTCCTGACCACAATGCTGACAACTCATGAGATGTTTGCAGTGTTGGTGTAGCAACGCTCGTCGCAGGATGAGAGAGACAGGGTAGCGGAGGCCATATCTTTTATTGGATCAAAGCCAGTTGGTGAGAGAGACAAGCTTTGGAACCACAAAGAGCTCATTTCAGGGCTGGGAAAGGTACTCAGAGCATCACAGCTAAACACAAGGTGGAACAGACTGTTTAGAATATGTGCTAACTACTGATAGCAAGGGACCATTGAAGGTGAAGTGACTTGTTAAAACCCCTCCAGTCATAGGGGAAAAGCAGCTAATGTACTCAGTGCTTTTTTTGCCCATCTTCATGAACAAGGTCAGCTCCCAGACTACTTCACTGGGCAGCACGGTAGGGGAAGGAGGTGACCAGTCCTTTGTGGAGAAAGAAGTGGTTCAAGACTATTTAGAAAAGCTGGATGAGCACAATTCCATGGGGCCAGATGTACTGCATCCGAGGGTGCTAAAGGAGTTGACAGATGTGATTGCAGAGCCGTTGGCCATTATCTTTGAAAACTCATGGCGATCGAGGGAGGTCCCGGATGACTGGAAAAAGACTAATGTAGTGCCCATCTTTAAAAAAAAAAAGGGCAGGAGGAGGATCTGGGGAATTACAGGCCAGTCAGCCTCACCTCAGTCCCTGGAAAAATTCTGAAGCATGGAACAGTCAGCATGGATTCACCAAGGGCAAGTCATGCCTGACTAACCTAATTGCCTTCTACGAAGAGGGAACTGGCTCTGTGAATGAGGGGAAGTAGTAATCTGTTATTCCTTGACTTTAGCAAAGCTTCTGATACAGTCTTCCACAGTATTCTTGCCATAAGGTGCCTAGAAAGCAGGCTAGATCGTCAGGCTCAATGGTTCCATGTCCAGTTAGCAGCTGGTATCAAGTGGAGTGCCCCAAGGGTCAGTCCTGGTGCTAGTTTTGTTCAATATCTTCATTAATGATCTGGAGGACTGCACCCTCAGCAAGTTTGCAGACAACACTAAACTGGGAGGAGTGGTACATACACTGGAGGGTAGGGATAGGATACAGAGGGACCTAAACAAATTAGAGGATTGGGTCAGAAGACATCTGATGAGGTTCAACAAGGACAAGTGCACAGAGAGGCCTGCACTTAGGATGGAAGAATCCCATACACTGTTACAGACTGGGACTGAATGGCTAGGCAGCAGTTCTGCAGAAAAGGACCTAGAGCTTAGTGGACAAGAAGCTGGACAGGAGCCAGTGTGCCCTTATTGCCAAGAAGGCTAACGGCATTTTGGGCTGTATAAGTAGAGGCATTGCCAGCAAATTGAGAGATGTGATCTGTCATAAACAGATAGTTAAGGTCTCTTTTACCTGTAAAGGGTTAACAAGCTCAGTAACCTGACGGACACCTGACCAAAGGACCAATCAGGGGACAAGATAATTTCAAATTTCTGTGGAGGGAAGTCTTTGTCTGTGTTCTTTGTTTGGGTTGCCGTTCTCTCTTTGGATCAAAGAGTTGCCAGACATATATACAAGTTCTCCAAATTTCCTGAAGTATCTTCTTCTATTCAGTATAGTGAGTATTAGAAAGGCGGACTAGTCTTATAATTAATTTCTGCATTTGCAATTGTGTGTTTGCTAGAAAAAAATCTTTATTTCTGTTTGCTGTTACTTTGATTATTTTGAGAAAGGCGGGGGGGGAGTCTCTCCAGTTTTATAAGTTAGACCCTGTATATTTTTTCATCCTGTTGATACAGAGATAGTGTACTTTTTTCTTTCTTTTAATAAAATCCTTTTTTTTTTAGAACCTGATTGATTTCTTCCCTTGTTTGGATTTTCAGGGGAAGGGGAGGGGGGAAAAGTGAATCCCTCTTTGTTTTGATTCAAGGAGTTTGACTCTGTGGTGATCTCTCCCAACGGCTAGGGGAGGGAGGAAGAAGGTCGGGGGGGGGGGAATGGTTTATTTCCCTTTGTGTTGAGATTCAAGGAGTTTGGATCTGTGTTCCCAGGGAAAGTTTTGGGGGAACAGGGAGTGTGCCAGACACTAAAAACCTGGCTGGTGGCAGCTTTTACCAAATCTAACTAGGATTTAAGTTTAAAGAAGCCCATGCAGGTCCCCATCTTGTGAACGCTACAGTTCAAAGTGGGGAATAAACCTATGACATGATCATTCCCCTCTATTAGGCATTGGTGAGGCCTCATCGGGAGAACTATGTCCAGTTTTGGGCCCCACACTACAAAAAGGATGTGGAAAAATTGGAAAGAATCTGGCAGAGGGCAACAAAAATGATTAGGGGGCTGGAGCACATGACATATGGGGAGAGGCTGAGGGAACTGGGATTGTTTAGTCTGCAGAGGAGAAGAATGAGGGGGGATTTGATAGCTGCTTTCAATCACCTGAAAGGGGGTTCCAAAAAGGATGCATCTAGACTGTTCTCAGTGGTACCAGCAGGGCCGCCCAGAGGGGGGGACAAGTGGGGCAATTTGCCCCGGGGCCCTGGGCTCCTCAGGGGCCCCCAAGAGAACAGCTGAGGCTCCTGCCCCAGCCCCTTACCCCCGCCTCCTCCCATCTCCAGGAGCCTCAGCACATCAAACAGTGTCCCTGGACACCGCTGCAGCCTGGCTCCGGCGGGGCCCCTGAGCCCCGCCCCGCTCCGACCCGCGTGGTGAGGGGGCGGGGCTGCGAGCTCCGGGCTGAGCTCAGCTCCCGCCCCTCAGCGTGGAGCTCACAGACCCGCCCCCACACCCCGCGGCTCGGAGTGGGGCGGGGCTCAGGCCGCGACACGCTGCAGCTGTTCAGCGATGCGCTGAGGCTCCGGGTGAGGAGGGAGCTGGGAGTAAGAGGCTGGGGCTGGGGGGGTTGGCTAAGGGGCAGGGAGTCCCAGGGACAGGGAGGGGGCGGACAGGGAACAGGGAACAGGGGGGTTGGATCGTGGGCATTCTGGGTGGGGGGGTCTGTCAGGATTCAGCGGGGGGGGGTGGATAGGGGTCGGGGCAGTCAGGGTATAGGGAGCAGGGGTGGGGTCCCGGGGTGGTGGTTGGGGTGGTGGGGTCTCTGGATGATGGTGAGGGGACAAGGAGCAGAATGGGTCAGGGATTCGGGGGTGGGCGGATGGGGGTCAGATAGGGGGCAGGGCCAGGCTGTTGGGGAGGCACAGCCTTCCCTACCCTGAAGCTCATTCAGCAGTTGGAGGCTTGCAGAAAAGCCAAGCTGTTAGCTTTTCCATTAGGGCTCCCATCCCTTTCACTTCTCACATGCCAAATTATAGTCTACATGTAATTTCAGTGCCCTAGGGAGATTCATGTCAGGGGAGGGTAGCGTCATTTAAAATTAGCCACTGGGGGGAGGGATCACATGAAAAGAGCAAGAGCCTTCGCAACCCTACCAAGGGAGACCCCCCCTCCTTCCCTGTATTCCCTGAGGCTTCAGAGGGGTTAATTCAGTGGTTCTCAAACTTTTGTCCTGGTGACCCTTTCACACAGCAAACCTCTGAGTGCGACCTCCCCCCTTATAAATTGAAAACACTTTTTTATATATTTAACACTATTATAAATGCTGGAGGCAAAGCAGGGTTTGAGGTGGAGGCTGACAGCTCACAACCCCCAGTAATAACCTCGTGACCCCCTGAGGGGTCCTGACCTCCAGTTTGAGAACCCCTGGGTTAATTTAATTTTAGCACCCTGTGTCCATTCACATGCATTTGCTATTTTGAGCATTTCAGTTTTGACAAAGTAGGCTCATCCCAGATTCTGGAACAAGCTCAAATGCTCAGTTTGTGGAGTATGTACATAAGCTGTACTAAAGACAAACCCACAGTAACTGTCTTCAGTTTGTGAGGGACCCCATGGGGCCAGTCTCTAGGAAACTGCATGGAGATTAAGTCCATTAATGGCTATTAGCCAGGATGAGTAAGGAATGGTGTCCCTAGCCTCTGTTTGTCAAAGTTATGGAGACTGATATGAGTCAAGGAAGCCAGCAGAGTATCAGAAACCTGGAAAAATCTCTGCCTGGATGGGCTCAGGTGTTTGGTCACAAGCTGAGGTGGTTCAAAAGTTTTGGATTTTTTTTTAAGCTGAATTTTTTATTGTTTCTTTAAACAATCAAACACAGCAAGAGGCAAATATTTGGCCACACACTTCTGAAACCTCAAACCACTTTCAGGTTTTGGCAGACTAATTGCAGCTTTTCAATTAAAAAAAACCATAACAAATTTTGAAGGAAAGCAGACATTGTCCGTGATTTTTTTCTGCTTTGAAAAAAAAACCCTAGTTTTCGATCCAGAAAAAGTTTTGATTGAAAATATTTGTCCAACCCTTTCAATGAGCTTTAGTGCCTTTTAGTACTAGCTGATGCTGAGAACCAGTGATACCTTGTAAAGAAGTTTTCTCAAAAGTGGGTTTGTGCTGAGATGTGGAAGGTTTATTTTTCCCAGGGGCACCCGTGGCGGGGAGCAAGTGGGGAAATTTGCCCTGGGCCCCGCAAGGGCCCCCAGGAGAATGTAGTACTGCAATTTTTTTATAGAAGGGGCCTCCAAAATTTCTTTGCCCCAGGCCCCCTGAATTCTCTGGGCGGCCCTGGGTACCAGATGACAGAACAAGGAGTAATGATCTCAAGTTGCAGTGGGGGAGGTTTAGGTTGGATATTAGGGAAAAAACTTTTACTAGGAGGGTGGTGAAGCACTGGAATGGGTTACCTAGGGAGGTGGTGGAATCTCTTTCCTTAGAGGTTTTTAAGTTCGGGCTTCTCAAAGCCCTGGCTGGGATGATTTAGTTGGGGATTGGTCCTGCTTTAGCAGAGGGTTGGACTAGATGACCTCCTGAGGTCCCTTCCAACCCTGATATTCTAGGATAAGAAGCAATGGGCTGAAATAGCAGTAAGGGAGATTTAGGTTAGTCATAGGGAGAGAACTTCCTGTCAGGGCAGTTAAGCACTGGAATAAATTGTCTAGTGAGGTTGTGGAATCCCCATCATTGGACATTCTTAAGAGCAGGTTAGACAAACACCTGTCAGGGATGGTCTAGATCAGAGGTGGCCAATCTGTGGCTCCAGAGGCACATGCAGCTCTTCAGAAGTTAATATGCGGTTCCTTGTATAGGGACCAACTCTGGGGCTGGAGCTACAGGCACCAACTTTCCAATGTGCCAGGAGGTGCTCACTGCTCAGCCGCTGGCTCTGCCACACAGGGTTGGCTCCAGCATTTTTTGCCACCCCTAGTGGTGAAGAAAAACATACCAACACCTGATTGAGCTGCCACCGAATTCGAGGAGAGGGAGTGAAAGGCCCCTGTTGAATTGCCTAAGTCCCCAGACATGCCGCCCCTTTCTATTGGCCACGGCAGGTACCTGCTTCCTTCTCTGGTGCCTGGAGCCCGCCCTGCTGCCCCTACTTCACTCCTTCCCAGCCCCTTGCTCCTTCCCCCCCCCACCCCCGAGAGCCTCCTGCATGCCACAAAACAGCTCATGGGGAGGTGTGTGGAAGGAGGGGGAGGCCCTGATCAGCGGAGTTGCTGATTTATTACTGGTTTCAGAGTAGCAGCCGTGTTAGTCTGTATCCACAAAAAGAACAGGAGTACTTGTGGCACCGTAGAGATTATTATTGTGGCTCTTTGGCAATGTACATTGGTAAATTCTGGCTCCTTTTCTGGCCCAGTTTGGCCACTCCTAGCCTAGATAATACTTATTCCTGCCTTGAATGCAAGGGACTGGACTAGAGGACCTTGAGGTCTCTTCCACTCCTACAATTCTATCGGTTGTAGTTAGAATCACACTCAGTGGGGACCTCGCCAGGAAAGATTTTTCCTGAACTCCCTTTTCTGATCTTCAGACTCCCCAGCCTCTCCAAGATCATCAGAAGCAAGCTCCCCACAGACCAGGACACCAACTCAAAGCAGCACCACACCCTGCCCAAACAGTTGCAAACCCCACACACAGCTCCGCTTTCAAGATCCATGGGTCCTAGATGTGCGCCGGATCAGATAGGCATTAAACACCATCACCCCAATGTGGGTGAAGCCAGCCAACCAGCCATGAGGCTGTCAAATGAACTCACAGGAAAATAAGCTAAGAACACTCTGGGCTGGTCTACACTGGCACTTCACAGCACTAGAACTTTCTTGCTCGGAGTGTGAAAAAACACTTCTCCCCTTCCCTCCCCTCCTTCTGGGCACTGCACGGGTCAGCACTGTAACATGCTAATACAACCTATGCACCAGCACTGGTAGCCACACCCCTCAGGGAGGTGGGTTTTTTTAGAGCATTGGGAGAGCTCTCTCCCAGCGCTGTTCTGTGACTACACAAGCCGTGGACAAGTCCTCGGTATCCAGCCTCTCAGTCCTTGTCCTCAGATGAAGCCTGCACAACCCCTGCAAAAGATGAGCCTGAAAGCTGAAATTCCTAACTCTGCTAGACACTAAAAATCATGGACTGGAGAGAGAGACTGGAGCTATAATCCACTAACAACTCCCCATCCCCCACAGCTGCCTTCCCCCTTATGATTGGAGGGGTGTTAACAGGCCACTTCACCATGAATGGTCCCTTGAAATGTGTTAACTACTTACGCAAGAGCCAGCAGGAAGGCTCAGTCCCGTCCGGAGGAGCCAGCGGTTGCTCTCACTGATTTTAGTAGCAGGGGATCTGGCCTTGTCCATGCTATGGGGTTTCAGGGAATTGATTCCCACTGCTTTGGATAAGCCAGCAGGCACAGGAGAAACCTCGGCTCCTGGAACAAAGCGCCACCATATTAAACCTGCAGCCCCAGAGCCTTGATGTCAAATTCCAACAATATTGAAGCTGTGGGAGCTCAGTGGGGCAAAGGAGCTCAGCAGGGGGTAAGCCTGCCAGTGTCCCCCAAGTGCAGGCACAGCCTTGCCAGCTACAGCACACTTTGGCCATAGTAGGATTTGACATGTTAACCACACACCCTCAGACCCCTGCCCACTGGACACCTTGTTTAGAATTTAAAGCTTGTTGCATTATACAGCATAGTTTAATAAACGAGTCAAGACAAAGCAGTTGTACTTTAGCATGTGTTAAACTGGTCGAGTGAAACACTAGCCACCACAAACACCAAACCTTTAATCCTATTTAAAGCAAAAGCCCACAGTGGTCTAAATGGAGTTATCTACAGGAAGAGTTGACCAGAGTAGCTATTCTGGGATAGTGCCCCATTGAGGTTGCGGCTATTTCAGAACAAGCATGATTTTATTCCAGGATTTCTTGGAATAAATCATATGAAGCACATGAATTATTCTGGAATTGAAGTCACGGATTCTGAAGTACTCAGGGAAGGATTACTGAACGCCAGTCAGCTTCCATGTGTAGACAAGGTATAGTAGTGACTGGTAACGCTAAAGGTAGCATGGTGTGTGGTTTCACGCTCTAAGGCCTAGTCTACACTAAAACTTACGCCGACCTCGCAATGTCCCTTTGGAGTGTGAAATATTCATCCCTCGAGAGATGTAGTTAAGCCAGGACTGAAAATTACCTGCACCAAACAGCGCACAGGCCAGTGTTCACCTCCCACTCTGAAGGGAAGATTTGCAGGACAAAGGGCAGGGATGAGGCATTTGAAGTACAGCTGGTCAGAAAATGAACATTTTTTTTCCTGTAGAAAATTTCATTTTGGGGGGCAAAGATTTATATATATTTCAATTTTTTTGGTTGAAAATCGAAACATTTCAATTTCGAAATGCTGCTGCAGTGCCTCATGA
The DNA here is from genome assembly GCF_020497125.1 of Mauremys mutica. NCBI lineage: Eukaryota > Metazoa > Chordata > Testudines > Geoemydidae > Mauremys > Mauremys mutica. The sequence goes on along the minus strand of NC_059091.1, from coordinate 8,946,178 downwards.
GAGCTGTAGTTTCGATATCTCAGGCCCCCATTCTTTAGAGATCAGGCTACCTAGTCAGTCTACATCTCCCATGATGCACAACGGTCACTCCTCTTGAAGAGAGAAAGCGATGCATCATGGGAGTGCCTGGGGCCTTATGGGAAATGAAGGGTGGCCAGCCCTAATGTAAAGGTTTGGAAAAACAGGGGGAGGAGTGACAATCTATAGCTACAGACTCTGCTGGCCACAAACACCAGCCCCATGAAACCTCCTCACCTCCCCCCCTCAACTTCTGCTCGGGATCATGATTGTCTCCTTCACCTGTTTTCCCACATAGAGGTTTTTGTCTAACCACATCACTGAGCCCAACGTGCACTGGCTGGGCCTCAGCGACTCAGCGAAGGAAGGGGAGTGGCGCTGGCTGGATGGCAGCCCCCGTCTGTCAGGCAAGTCCCTCTCTGTTCGGCCTCTATAGAGAAAGAACTGTCCGTTACAGTCTGTTGTTTCTGCTTTAAAGAGCCAGATGGAGCACTGATACTATTGCAATTAATGCCAGAGGGGTTCCTGGTCCCCTTTATTGGCTAAAGCATGTAAAGAAGGTTGAGTCTGCTACTGCCTCCATGCTAATGTCATCCAGGGTCAGCACAGAGAAGGGGCTGGACCTGGGATGTTCCTGGGGAGCAAAAAGCTGCTTTACAATGGGACATTCTGAATGTCATGCTAAGGAAAGGTGCTGGGGAGAACAGCAACATGGCCCCATGGGGACAGGGCCATGGAGAAGGAGGCAGCACTCCTGGGTTCTAGTCCCAGCCCCATGAGTGTTCTCTGCTGGCAGACTGTGAGGGACGTCTCTCCCTGCTCTATGCCTCAGTTTCCTCCCCTGTAAAATGGACTGGAAACTGATGTCCTCCAAGCTGAGAATAGCTCTGGCTTGAGCAGTGGCTGGGCCAGCTTCCCCCTATTCAGTGGTTAGCACCAACCTGCCATGGCCCTGATCTCCAGGCACCACCTCAAGCATTGAGTAGGTAGATCAGTCCATGCCCACCTTGACTCTCTCTGCTAAAACTATCAGACCAGTCACGGCCCATTGGCCTTGGTGACATGGAGGCCTGTCCCCTAGGAGCCGGCTCATTTCACTCGACCTGCATGGAGGAGGTTTTCGAACCAGAGACACTGTACGCATGTGGACTCTGTTCTGTTGCTATGACTCCAGCCACACTGGGGATTGGATGGGAGATGATTGTCACCAGGGCAGCCTGTGTAAGCCAGGAACAAGTGGAGCATTTGCAGGGGTGCTGGGATACAGGCATCCACCGGTGGGAGTTGCGGTAGGAGCAGAGCCATCTAAATCATGTTTCTGCAGTGCAGGCACAGTCAAGCATCGGTCTCTTTGTGCCCCGACTGCCCTCTCTGCTGTGATGAGCAGCCACCCATCCTCTGCGTTCTTCCATCCATCCAACTTCCTCTTACCCAGCGACTGCACCACCTGGGCTGCCAACCCCTGCTGTTTGGATGGTGACATTTAAAGGCAGCTAGAGCTGTATGAAGCAGCTGGCATCCACCAAGGTCCTTCCATCCAAAGTTTTTGGTACCCCACCTCCCTTGTAGAACTTCCATACCCACCTCTAATTCCATGGGGCTTCGGTTTGCATTTCAGGTTCTGGGGGACCGGGGAACCCAGCAATGTTGGGCAGCAAGGGGAGGACTGTGGCAGCCTCCGCTTCGACGGGAAGTGGAATGATGCCACCTGCCTCGTGACTGAGCACTGGATCTGCGAACAGCAGTGCTAGCTGAGTCCCGGAATCCACAACAGGGATGGGAAGGAGTGGGGGGTGTCACGCAGCCTGCCCCACGTGGGACAGCTTAGGAGCTATCATCTCTCTATAGCAGTGATTCTCAGACTACCGCTAGCAAGGTGCAAGAAGCTCTTCAATGTGTCTCCTGCAGCTCTGCAGCACACGCTATTGAAACATGGTGATTTAATTATTAGCAGATCTAAGTTATTAACCAATGTGGATGCTTTTACTATGTTATTAACCCATTAAGTTATCAACTTGCACTAAACTACTAACTTATTTGTTGTGAGAATAATAGATATAGATAAAAAATGAAATATTTCCCATCATAATGTTTAAATATGAATAGTACTATAGGAAATGAAACAATCAATTCACCTACTGTGGCTCTTTAGCATAATGGTGATGGCTAATTCAGCTCCTGAGCCGCTGAGGTCCATGTATCACTGCTCTACATGCTGGGGGGCTATTGCAGCGAGCTGAGCTATGGGACAGGATCATGGAAAGCAGATGTGGAGAAGCTGACTGGCACTGGACCGTCTAATCCATGCAGGAGTTTTCTGGTACCATCCTGGCACATCTTTACATCACTTGTGCCCAGAACCTTTTCGGTATGTGTGTTTTTTATAGCATCAGCCCACTACATGCCAGATTCTGGGAGCAGGGTCTGCCTCTGGCTCAGAGCTGAACTTTGTTTTATATCAGCAAAGTCTTGACCATTACCTTAGCTCAGGCCTTAGGCCTCAGACCGGGCCTCTGATACAAGGACTTTTCTTTCAGGACCTCATCTTACTACATTCCCCCACTTTTTGTCTTTTTATGGGGAGGATGTTTTCCCATCATCCCAGAAAATCATAATGCGTGGAGTAAAGAGAACCCAGTGGGCTAAACATTATTATGTGGTTACCTTATTTTACCATCCATACACTCATGCCCCATCTGTCCCTTAGTCGGCACATTCCCTCGTACGACTGCTAGACAAATTTTATTATCCAATTATTATTAGTCCCTTATGGTGGGCCTGGGAATGTTAGTTTCGGGACCTTGACTGAGTTGTGGGGTCTGTGCTTGTGTGTTAACTTCACTGAATGGTATAAGATGGCCTTTGCCGGTATTTGTTAGTCCACACTTGGGGCTTTGTTAAGAAAAAAAATCTAAATTTTATAAATAAAATAAATATATGGATATATATAAATGAATATATGTTGTGATTATTATGTGGCTGATAAATGATCATATGTGATATATGACGGGGGCTTATATGCTGTATATGTTAGAAGTATATTCTTTAACACCTTACTCCTTAAAATGATTATTCATTACCACAGCGGTACTGATTCACATTCGCATCCCCTTCTTCACTCAGTACTGTAACTTAGCTTTCTTGGTTTGACATAACATGTAACAGCACATTCCCATGAGAATAACAATTGTTAGGGCGTGGACTCCCATTAGGATTACGCTAAGGGTTCGGGCCACTGGATGTAAAGTCACATCCTCCAGAATTGCCCACCAGAGTCTTTCCACCTCTCTTTGTACATTTTCTTTTCATTCATTTGCTGCTGGATCAATTAAGTTATTTGTATTAGAGGTTCCTTGGTTCTCGCCACCAAATCATGTCTATCCAACTGCAAGTGTTCCACTGGGGGGAACAGCTCAATCAGTAAGTCTTGTAAGTGTTCAGGTGGAATGATCATTTCAATGACAGTACTGCCTTTTGCTTGTTGGCCAGAGGCCTGGGCTCCTATTTGGTATTCTGCTGGTAACAAGTATGCAGAATCCAGCATCACTTGTAGGGCAAATGTTGCCAGCTATGGAAAAAATTATGAAAACCTATAGCACAGATCCCATCCTGAATTTGTACTACCTCATTAACCAGTTTCTTTTGTCCTAGTTCAGCCCAACCTTTACTTGTGTTATTAATATCAATTGTGGCGTAGCACTCACACAGTCACAGGGGGTCATGCTGGACATATGGCTTGTTTACAAGCGTCCCCACACTATTTGCCTAATATACCTTAACTGGCTCCTGCAGCCGTCTAGGAACTGCCATCATGAGATATACGCTTTTGCCGTCCGCATTGTCCAATCTTGGAACCCTATTAAAATTTAGAAAATTGTAGAAAGACAGGTGTAATATGGTTTATGCCTCGTTGCTGTATTTTTTTCAAGATGTTTGTGAGGTTTAATATCCATGGCCAGTTCTAAAGTTGCAACTGCAACAAACTTTGCTGTACAATTTTGATTACTCTATTGCCATAGGCTGTGCAAGTAACTGCCAATGAAACATCATTATTTTTTCGTGCTGTTTATGAGGGACAGAATGGTAGTATTCAGGTGGCCAGGGCCAGCTCTAGGTTTTTTGCTGCCCCAAGCAAAAAAAAATTTGGCTGCCCCTCGTCCCAGCCCTGGGCTCCCCCCCCACCCTCCTGCGGCCCCAGCCCGGGGCAGGCCCCCCCACCAGTGCCCCCCCCCACCTCCTGCAACCCCAGCCCTGGGGTCTCCCCCCTCACCCGCACCCTCCTTCCGCCACAGCCCTGGGTCACTGGAAACTTGCTCCCAGGGTGGGTCATTCAGCAGGAATTTTGGATGTGCACAGAACACAAACAGGATTGGGTCCCATATGGTTACAGAACTGCAGTAAAGTGGAACAATTTTCACCTTGTGTGATTGGAGGATATCTGGATGCATATTATAAGACTGTCCTACATAAATGAGGAAAAGTTGAGGTGCCTTTATTATTCTTTTGTTCCACTCTTTGTTTCTATGGGGAATTTGCCAATGCAATATCACTGTCTTCCTTTTAAACAAACAAACAAAAGGCAATGGCTATTGAAAATAGCAATTCCAGTCCTAATAACCGCTGGGAAGCATTTCTTGCTCAATTTTATCCTAGTTTTTCTACAGCAAGTTACAGTGGATCAGTATACTTGATTTGGGAGAAAAGAAGTAGCAACTGCCCAAACTAAGCTTGAGCACTCCTGAATTTTGAGGTGTTCAAATCTGGAAGGCAGGTGCTGGGGTGGGGGTGGAGGGGGGGCTGTGGGCTCCGTGGGGGAGCACGGCAGCATGTATGCAGCAGCTTGTCTGGCGCTGTGCAGAGCCAGACAAGCTGGTCTGAGTGGCACGGTAAGGGGGCTGGGGGGGTTGGAGAAGGGGTAAGGGGTTCGGGGGGGCAGTCAAGGGACAGGGAGAAGGGGGGCTTAGATGTGTCAGGGGTTCGGGGGGGCCGTCAGGGGACAGGCAGCGGTTGGATAGGCATGGGAGTCCCAGGGGTTTGTCAGGGGACAGGTAGGGGGTGAGGTCCTAGGGGGGAAGTTGTGGAGGGGTCTCAGGAGGGGGCAGTTGGGGACAAGGAGAAGGGAGGTTTAGGTGGGGGCTGGGGTCCCAAGGGACAGTTAGGGGCAGGGGTCCTGGGATGGGGCAATCAGGCGACAAGGACCTGCGGCGCTTAGATAGGGGGTGGGGTCCTGGGGGGCAGTTAGGAGCAGGGGTCCCGGCAGGGGGTGATCAGGGGACAGGGAGCGGGGGGGTTGGACGGGTTGGGGTTTCTGTGGGGGGCAGTCGGAGGGAGTGGATGGTGGCGGGGGGGCTTCCCTCCCCGTGGAGTGTCCTGTTTTTTGAATGTTAAAGTCTGGTCTCCCTACTATTCACAGCACTCACAGCAGGCTGCCGCATGAGGTCCCCCTCCTTCCTTCCCAGTTGGTAGTGGCCAAGGGAATGCTGGGAAATGTAGTTCTTTCCCTGCTCCAGGGCTGGCTCTATAGGCAGGGAGCTAACCAAGGAACTACAGCTCCCAGAGCCCCCTGTTGGTTCTCAGCTTCCCTGCTGCCCCGGCAAATGGGCTGCCCCAAGCAGGTGCTTGCTTTGCTGGTGCCTAGAGCCACCCCTGCTTGTTCTTGACAAATCCATCTTGGTTCTTACTTATCACCTATTATCCTCTAGCTTTTAATAAATTGGTAGATTAATCATTTTTTCCAGTATCTTTTTGGGTATTGAAGTTAGCCTGTCCCATCTTTACTTCCCTGAGAACCTTTTTTTTTGAAGTTTGACCTTGTTATGAACCTCACCCACCCTCCATGAGTTCTGGAAGATTATCGCTAATGGTTCAGAGATTGCTTCAGCTAGTTTCTTAAGTACTCTAGGGTGAATTTCATCCGGCCCTGCAGAGTTGCATAGATCTCACTTAGTAAATATTCTGTATCTATTATTTCCCTATTCTGGCCAGTGTTCCTTCCCTCTCATTAAAATTAACCAGTGTGAAGTATCTGTTCACAACTAACCTTTTAAATCCTGCATTCAGTAAAACTGAAGAGGTGCCCATACTGAGTGGCTGGTTGCTAACATAATGGTCAAAGATGTCAGTGTCCTGGGGTTGTTAATGTGTCTTGCTGTAAGCAGTCAGCTAAGTTGGTGCAGCTGTAATGCCGAAGTCACATTCTGAGCAGTAGCTCTTCTTAACAGAAACAAACCAAAGAACAGATCTTCATCCAGCTCACAGTGTGGCTCCCTATGCATGAGTTGGTGCTATCCAAGTCTCAGCTGTGACCTTAGCTCTTGTCTGCAGCTGTCGTCTTGGAGACGCAGACAGAACATCAGTCCCGTTCCAGGTGGTGCCGTAGTAACAGGGTTAACACAGGAAGAAGATGGAAGAGGCGGCTAATGACTATCCGTGCTTGATGGTGTCAGAGAGCGGGATGTGGGTGGTCAGGTCTAGTGGTCAGAGCAGGACCTGCAGCCAAGAACCAGAGCTGTGGGTCAGAGCCAGGAGCCAAATGCCAGCGCCAAGGGTCAGAGCCAGGGGCAGGAGCCAGGAGTCGGAACCCAGGGTCAGAATCGGGGTCGGAGCCGAAGCTGGAGATGAGGAATCAGAGCTGAGGGTCAAAACCAGGTTACCTGGAGAGAGACAAGGCAGGAGCTGGGCTGGACCAAGGCCGGAGCTACCATAGCTGTGGGCAAAAGCTTTGAGCAGCTACTGAACTGCCACTGCTGGGCTTAAGAGCCTCTCTACTGACCCTTCCCACCAATCAGGCAGCTTGGTACAGGCTACCTGAGCTCATTAGGTTGCCTGGAGACTGGCTCTGCTGCAGGCCCTGATTCCCGACAGATGGTCCTTGTTCATGGTCCCATATGGCAGGTGCTTCAAGAGAGGGACTCCTCAGGACTTGGGGCTCTCCAGTCCTCCCATCCTGGTGTCCATGAGCTCAAGGTGAAGAGAGACAAAGAAATACATGCAAGCTCCTCTTCCTAGGATCACTCTCATGTGTGGGTCTTACCAGGTCCCCTTTTCTTGTGGCCCCTCCTAGAGGAACAGCTCTGGTCCAATCAGTGTCACATATGTGCTTCTTCCAAATAGATCAACCTTCCACTGAGGAAAAACACTGCACACACAAGTGGGTTTTGCCCATATAAAGTCAATTTCTGCTCAGTGACTTCCTCTTGCTCAGGTGTTTCCTGGTGGATACCCCTGTCCTGTTTGGATTGTGGTGAGCAGTGTGGTGTGGTTCACCTGCCTTATTTCCTCCTCTGTCTGCTTTAGAACAACACATTCCCTGTGGCTAAAGAATTTTTTTCCTCTCCTGTTTGCCATTGCCCAGTGGAGTCTATCATAGAATCATAGAATCCCCCTGGGTAAGAACATAGGGACGGATGGGAGAGAGATCCTGGAGGCCAAATTTAGGCTCCATGGTAACATTTTTTGAAACACTTCCAGTTCCACACATATGGCCAGTTAGACAGGCAGAAATGCAGGGTCTCAATGCATGGATGAGCCGATGGCTTAGGGACAAAGGGGTTAGATTTATTTGGAACTGCGGAACCTTTTGGGAAAGGGGGAGTCTATTCAGGCAGGATGGGCTCCACCTAAACCAAAATGGAACCACATTGCTGGCACTTAAAATTAAAGAAGTCATAAAGCAGTTTTTAAACTAAGGGCTGAGGGAAAGCCAACATGGACCTAGGGGTTACGGTGGATGAAAAGCTGAATATGAGTCAACAGTGTGCCCTTGTTGCCAAGAAGGCTAATGGCATTTTGGGTTGTATAAGTAGGGGCATTTCCAGCAGATCGAAGGACGTGATCATTCCCCTTTATTCAGCACTGGTGAGGCCTCATTTAGAGTACTGTGTCCAGTTTGGGGCCCCACACTACAAGAAGGATATGAATAAATTGGAGAGAGTCCAGCGGAGGGCAACAAAAATGATTAGGGGGCTGGAGCACATGACTTATGAGGAGAGGCTGAGGGAACTGAGATTGTTTAGCCTACAGAAGAGAAGAATGAGGGGGGATTTGATAGCTGCTTTCAAGTACCTGAAAGGGGGTTCCAAAGAGGATGGATCTAGACTGTTCTCAGTGGTAGAAGATGACAGAACAAGGAGTAATGGTCTCAAGTTGCAGAGGGGGAGGTTTGGGTTGGACATTAGGAAAAACTTTTTCACTAGTAGGGTGGTGAAGAAATGGAATGGGTTACCTAGGGAGGTGGTGGAATCTCCTTCCTTAGAGGTTTTTAAGGTCAGGCTTGACAAAGCCCTGGCTGGGATGATTTAGTTGGGTTTAGTCCTGCTTTGAGCAGGGGGTTGGACTAGATACCTCCTTAGGTCCCTTCCAACTCTGAGATTCTATGATTCTATGTTTCTATTCTATGTGTGGAGGAGCATGTGGTTTGGACAGAGACATCCCTTAGGGGCGGATCTATTAATGGAGATTCTCTATGTCCTAGTAAGGAGGTGGCTAAGGAGAGGATGGAAGATGATAAAATACAGGTAGGCTCTGATGAGAAACAGTCAAATAAAAAAGAGTCCCATTCAATTACATCATGTAATGGCAGAGAGCTAAAAAGTGACAAGTTTTTAAAGTGCTCATATACCAATGCTAGAAGTCTAAACAATAAGATAGGTGAACTAGAGTATGTTGTATTACATGAGGGTATGGATATAATAGGCATCACAGTAACTTGGTGGAATGAGGATAATCAACGCGACACAGTAATACCAAGTTACAAAATATATCGGAAGGACAGAACAGGAAATGCTGGTGAGGGTGTGGCAATAGAAAGCGTTAAGTCAAATGAAGTAAAAATCTTAAATGAACCAAACTGTCTGATGGAATCGCTATGGATAGTAATTCCATGCGCAAATAATAATATAGCAGTAGGGATATACAACCGACCACCTGACCAGGATGGTGATAGTGACTGTGAAATGCTCAGGGAGATTAGAGCGTCTATAACAATCAAAAAGTTAGTAATAATGGGGGATTTCAACTAGCCCCATATTGACTGGGCACATGTCACCTCAGGACGGGATGCAGAGATAAAGTTTCTTGACACCTTAAATGACTTTCTTGGAGCACCTAGTCCTGGAACCCACAAGAGAAGAGGCAATTCTTGATTTAGTCCTAAGTGGAGCACAGGATCTGGTCCAAGAGGTGAATATAGCTGAACCCCTGGTAATAGCGACCATAGTATAATTAAATTTAACATCTCCGGGTGGGGGGAACGCCACAGCAGCCCACCACAGGAGCATTTAATTTCAGATGGGGAACTACACAAAAACAAGGAAGTTAGTTAAAGAGAAATTAAAAGGTACAGTGCTGAAACTGGAATCACTACAAGCTGCATGGAAACTTTTTAAAGACACTTGAATAGAGGCTCAATTTAAATGCATACCTCAAATTAAAAAATATACTAAGAGAACCAAAAAAGTACCACCATGGCTAACAAGAAAGTGAAAGAAGCAGTGAGAGGCAAAAAGGGCTCCTTTAAAAGGTGGAAGTTTTGGCGAGTGGGGTGCAGGGGAGGGAAAGGGCAAAGGCAGGTTAAAGGAGCATTTGTTGGACTTTCTCCCAGCAAGGGGAGAAACTGAGGCAAAGGACACTGCCCAGTATATTCTGGGGTAGGAGTTTTCTCATGGTTAAGGCTACAATTATGTCATGGAGGTCACGGACATGAAGCCTTTCCCCTCCAGTTAGCTCTGTCCCCCAATAATCCCCACCCCACAACTGACCAGGGGGCAGGGAGCTCCCTAGCCTGATGGGGGAGGAAGGCCATGGAGCGCCCCCCCCCCCACACATGTGCACTGGGCCCTACCTGGAGAGGCTCCGATGCCCAGGCCTGCGGGGCTTGGCCATGATGCTGATCTTCTTGATGCCATGGAAGGGGGCAGCATGGGGCACAGTGGTGTGGGCAGGGAAGGCCGTCTCCACCACCATGCATCTCTGGCTCCCCTATCTTCAAAGCCCAGAGGCTGGTGTAGGACTCCTTGGTCTCCAGGCTCTATGCCGCTAGGGCCCATGGGCCACATTCATGGCTGTGCTGGCAGCAATCTCCAGCTTCTGCTGCACCTGGATCACCATGACCAGGAGTGGGGTGAGTCAGAGATGGGAGGTGACTGTTCTACTCTACTCAGCGCAGGAGAACCGTGTCCAGGTTTGGGTGCTGCACTTCAAGAAGTGGTGGTGGGAGAGGCTGGCCGCCCTGAGTGTGCACCTGTGGATTGGTTGGGATTGTTGTCGGGGCAGGGAGCCTCTCCTGTTACTTGCCCAAGCGCAGCCACGCTACAATTTTTTGCAGAGCAAGCCTGAGTATGCCTCCTTGAGCTAGAAGTTACCCCTAGGCATACACTACATTGGTGTAACGTGCAATTTCCTCTGCTCCCTCCAGTGCTCACGTTGCACCAACTGAGCCTCAATCCAGATTCTCTGAAACACCCTGAGATTTACTGAGCCAGATTCCTGGGGCTGGCTGAGATGGGCTCATCTGAGATGGGCTCAGTATGAGACTAGAGCGTGGAGGGGTCCCAGATGGCTTTTCACCACTTTCACAGCTACTGAATCCTAGGGAATAACTATGGATCAGTCTGGTTAAATCTATTTCTGAGGTGTTCACCCATATATGCTGAGCTAATATATTACATGATCAATAGGTATGATTCAAATCACCTATATTAATATGGATAGTATGTGCTTAACACGTTAGAATATAGATATTCAAGCCTGTCTGCAAAGGCCTATACTTTAAGAATTTAGGTGTATTCGTCTCACTTAGCTACTTACAGAGGTAAAAAAGAAAGACAATTATTTTGATTCTATCTGTGTAAGGGCCTTCTCTCACTGGGACAGTCTGAGGCCCTGTTTAGTCATATGGAAATAAGGCAATCGGGGGCTGTTAGGAAGGTGATCCGATCCATCACCTCCAGAGAAAGGGAAGAGCCTAGAAGATATGAAAGAAAATTTAGTTTGATAGTTTTCTGCCTGGAAAGAACTTGCTTCTTAATAGACACAGCTGGGAAACCCTTCCGTCTGTATAGATGTAGTTGTGAAATCCTCGCTACTGTATTGATTTGTATGTTTATTTGCATGGTCTCTGTCTGGTTCTGTGATTGTTTCTGTCTGCTGTATAATTAATTTGGCTGGGTGTAAACTAATTAAAGTGGTGGGATATAATTGGTTAGCTAATCATGTTACAGTATGTTAGGATTGGTTAGGTAAATTTTAGTAGAATGATTGGTTAAGGTATAGCTGTGAATATCACTATATAAATTAGGGGCAAACAGGAAGTAAGTTGGGATTCGAAAATAAGGAAAAGGAACTTGAATTTAAGCTTGCTGGAAGTTCACCCCGATAAACGTTGAATTGTTTGCACCTTTGGACTTTGGGTATTGTTGCTCTCTGTTCATGCGAGAAGGACCAGAGAAGTGGTAGAGTGAAGGAATAAACCCTCTAACAACACATATAACATTCCATTCTATATACACCTCTAGCAGTTACATGGCCTGGAATGGTGGCCTGTATCTTCCTATAGTTGTATTCACCTATGCTAAGTATCCCATAACACCTTGCATTAGCCAGGACAACTATCGGGATCAGCACATGGGAGTGTTCTACTGTAGTAACAGGCGGGGAGTTACTCTCATTGGAATGTCCCAAAGATAAGGACAATATATACGGGACAAGCCTAGGAGGTGCATCACGCTCTTGGTACCTGGAATTCCTGAGTCCAGAACAAAGAGCTAAGGGGTACCATGTGGTACCAGGAAAAACAAGGTCAGAATAGCCTCACAGGATGCATACAGTACCTCTTTCCCTGTAAACAGGTTGGGTATAAAAAGGACAGCTTTAGGGATCTGACTCTGGATACCAGCTTCTTTGTAAGGTGAATTCAGCACTACTGCAGGAGATATTCCCGGAGATTAGAGTTGTTTTGAACCTTTGTTCCTGTAATATGCTGTTACTAAGTATTAGCAATAAACCAGACCGTTATTGGTTATTTGGTGTCTTGGGCATATTGCATAACGAACCAAAGTGTGGTCAAGCAATTGACCATACGGTTTACCAACAGAAAGGAAATCCAGAATCTTCAGAACTGGAAAGGTTTCAGAGTGGTAGCCATGTTAGTTTGTATCAGCAAAAAATAACTAGGAGTCCTTGTGGCAGCTTAGAGACTAACAAATTGATTTGGGCATAAGCTTTCGTGGGCTAGAACCCACTTCACCAAATGCATGGAGTGGAAAATACAGTAGCAGGTATAAATACACAACATATGAAAAGATGGGAGATGCCTTACCAAGTGGGAGGCCAGTCAATTCAATTAACAATAGGATACCAAGGGAGGAAAAATCACTTTTGTAGTGGTAATGAGCGTGGCCCATTTCAAACAGTTGACAAGAAGGTGTGAGTAACAGTAGGGGCAAATTAGTATGAGGGAAATTAGGTTTTGTAATGACCCAACCACTCCCAGTCTTTATTCAGGCCTAATTTGATGGTGTCCAGTTTGCAAATTAATTCTAGTTTTGCAGTTTCACGTTGGAGTCTGTTTTTGAAGTTTTTTTTGTTGAAGAATTGCCACTTTTAGGACTGTTATTGAGTGACCAGGGAGATTGAAGTGTTCTCCTATTGGTTTTTGAATGTTATAATTCCTGATGTCAGATTTGTGTCCATTTAGTCTTTTGCATAGAGACTGTCCAGTTGGGCCAATGTACATGGCCTGAATAAAGACTGGGAAGCAGATATTAACGAGTGTCTGGGGCTCAGTGGAGTAAACTGCAGACCCAAAACCACCTGCACCAGTGTGACTGGGAATTACTCCTGCAGCTGCATTGATGGATGTGAGTCCAGGACTGGGAAAGCCAGGTCTCAGTGAGTGAGAACAGCTGCCAGGGTGAGCTCTCCCCTTGCTGCCACTACTCCCTGCTCAATCCCCCACACCCCTGGGCTCATTCCAGGCCTGGTGCTGCACCAGAGGCTACTGCCGGCTGCAGCAAAGGCACCCGATCCGCTCACCGGGGCTGTGATCAGCCGTGACCCTCAATTGCTGCCCCAGCGCGTGGGGGCCAGGATCTCCCCTGGCTCGGTGTTTGGATTGGGAATAAACCCCTAGGTTTGCAGAGAAGCACCAGGGAGATGGGTGGGGCCCTCGCTGTCCCCAGCACACGGCATCCGGGCTGCTAGGGCCCCCCGGAGCCTGGGAAGGAGCCTCATATATGGTCCATAGACACAGCACAGTGCGCTCTGCCCCCATGGGCTCTGGGGAGCAGAGAATAGGCACAGCACAGTGTGCCCCAGCCATGCCCCCGATCCTCCGCCTGGGTCCTGGGGAGCAGAGAATAGCCCCAGTGCCTGACGCTCTAGCCAGGCCCCCAATCTGCCCTGATTGGCCCCAGGGTGCTGAGAATAGCCCCAGCGCAGGGTACTACGGCCACGCCCAGAACCACCCCCTACAACAGGCTGGCGGCAGGGTGGGTGAAGGGCCCTTACACCGGCTCCAGGCTGGCAGGGGAGGCCCCTGCACAGCATGGGGGGATTGTCAGAGACCATTACGCTGCCAGAGTGGCCCAGCAGGGTCTCCGTGTAGCTGTGAATCTGACCTTTGACTGTTTAATACTCAGGACACCAGTCACCTGGGTCCTGGGACGCCCGTTGCGCAGGTCAGTACAGGTGGGTGCACTGGCCGCATGGCGGGGGTCTGAGGGCTTCTGCCATAGACCCCCGCTGAGTGCCACCAGAGAGCAAACAAACTAGTTTAAAGGGACAGAACCCAATTCCCCTGCACTCCCATGGGCAGAGCCCACCCACCCTTCTCCTAGTGCTCCATGGGAGGGGCGGGGCTGGGTGTATCCCGAACGGGGAGGGGACCCATCGGGCTGGGGTCTGTAACGCTGAGCATGGCGCCCCCTTCTGGTGACTAGCTCCAGTTCAGCGCCCCCTTTCTTCTCTTCCACCATTGCAGCGCCCGGAGTCGCGGCTGCCCCGTGTCTCGGCCGTCCGGCCAGGTCACGCTGTGATCCCCATTCTGGGGGAGCCTTTCAAAGCCAGACCCCTCTGTCCTATGCCTGCTAGCAAAACCCTACCTCCGGGGTCCTAGCCCCACCTCGGGACTTCCTAGCCCGCCTCGCCTCAGGCCTCCCCCCACTGGGCCCAGCCCTCGGGCTGTAGAGAAGCCCCACCTGTCCCCTCCCAGGCGAGCTTCCTTCTAGCCAGCGCCCTGCACGCAGCCTAGGTCACTTCCTCTTTGTAGCTTAACTGGCTCATATGGCCCCCTGCCTTAACCCCGCTCTCTCAGGGCTGGTGCAGAGAGGGGATCGCAGGGGCCTGGTCTGGATAAGATTTGGTCCCCAGTCTGGGATGGGGTGGGAGAGGTTGTGCTGAAGAGATTGGGGCACTGCACATAGCAGGGAAGAAAGGAGAATAGAATGGAGTGGGGGGTTAGATGGAGCAGACAGATTGACCGGCAGACCACGCTGCCTGCAATGGGTGGGGGGTGTCTCCATTGTTATTCACCCCGTGAGCCCCCTGCCCTGCTGTGTGTGACCCCCTCCCACCCCATTATCCCCCCCCAGACATCGACGAGTGCCGCCAGACCCCAGATATCTGCAGCCCCAAGATCCTGTGTATCAACACCAATGGGAGCTACTGGTGTAAGTGCCGGGCTGGCTACATCCCCTCCAATGGGAACACGACCCTGTTCCAAGGTGAGTCCTGCTGCAGGGGACATGGAGGGGACATCTGGGGGGCTGAGCAGAGTCTGAGGCTGCACAGGCAGAGGTCTTGCCCGAGGGGGCAGGGAGCTAAGAACTGGTCTGGGATGTTGCGCCAGCCCCCCGCCCCCCATGGATGGGGTCCCTCTGGATCTCAACCCTAGCTGGGGAGAGCTCATCCTCAAGACCCTCACCTCCCTCCAGCCCAGCCTGTCTGTCCACTGGGGTGTCTCCGGTTGTCTCAGAGCCACAGCCACCAGCGTGCCCATGTCTGGCTTGGGGAGTGGAGGGATTCTCCCCTCCCTCCATTCAGGAAGGTGATGCTTGAAGCAGAATGACTGTACCCAATTGGGCGAGGAATGTGGGTGAAGCCAAGCAGCAGAAATTAATATGCCTGTACACCAAGGCAAGGAGGCTGGGTAACAAAATGTAGGAACTAGAGCTACTGCTGCAGGAAGTGAAACCAGACACTGCAGGGATAACAGAAACCTGGTGGAATAGGCATGGCTGGAATCCAGGGATTGAAGGGTATGTGCTGTCCAGGAAAGACAGGAACAAAGGCAAAGAAGAAAACCCTTGAGCCATCAGTTTACCCATAAACAAATCTAATGTTCTTCCTTGAACCATTGTATTTTCTCTACAAACCCCCCTACCTATGCCCAAGTAAGGGTTCTGACCCAAACTCTGCATCAGTTCCACTAGGATTCCATCTCCTGACTGATCGTGCTCGGGGCTCTGCCTGTCTCCAGCACTCAGGACCCTGAGCTACCACCATCACCTGGGAACCCTGACCAGTTCAAGCCTCATGGAGTGGGTGAGATCCATCTCGCTCTCTGTTTTCTTTCCTACCTCAGGTATTAACCTTTAAAATGTAACTGTTATATATGTTTAGC
Source organism: Mauremys mutica (assembly GCF_020497125.1). Taxonomy (NCBI): domain Eukaryota; kingdom Metazoa; phylum Chordata; order Testudines; family Geoemydidae; genus Mauremys; species Mauremys mutica. The sequence goes on along the minus strand of NC_059091.1, from coordinate 8,930,541 downwards.
CCTCCTTGTGTGGTTATCACTATGATTCAATAAATAGCTTTTATGGTTCAGCTGGTTGCTTCTCTCTCTCTCTCTCTCTGAATTTTACTCTTTTGTGTTTTAGCTTCCCCCATTTACTCTGCAGCAACGCTTCTTGTACCTAAGCTAAAGATCCCTGTAGTGCCCCAAAATACTGTGGGGTTTGCTCATCAAGTGGGTTACTACCAGTACAATTGTAATGTGAATGTGTGATAGGGATGTGTTCAACTTGGGGAACATGGGAGGGGAGCAGCTGAAAGTGCTGCTCAACCCAGCCTCTTGAGACCAGGAGCACATAAGGGTACCAGCTTGAAAGTGCTCCTTAACCCAGCCCATCGAGTACAGGAACACATGAGGGGATCAGCTGGAGAGTGCTGATTGACCTGGTCCTCTCAGACTTGCTCTGCTAGTGTGTGTGTGCACATGTTCATCTAGTTCTAGGGCTGGAGGAACCCAGCCCTGGGGAACCTAGGTCCTGCAGGAGAGCTCCATTGGGAGGGGACTTGCAGAAGGAAGGAGAAGAGCTCCAATATGAGACTTTCACAGCATGTTAACAGAATTACAGAACCCCCTCCCCCAGAAGAGTAACCCTGATAAATGAGCTACCCCCACAGTAACGGGCACTTCTGGGCACAGCCTGCAAAAAGCCCTTTTCCTTCCTCAGGAAAGTTGGTTCCCAGGCATGTTGGTTAATGCTGCTGGGAGATTGCTTTAGGTGAAAAACTGCTGTAATAATTGATTTTAGACTCTAAGAAGTATGTTATGATTTTCATTTTATATGTAACCAGTTCTGTTTCCATGATCTTGACTCAGTACCTCTTAAATCTTAATCTTTGATAATGAATTTAGGATTATTCCACTATACATATGTCTCAGTGCTGCGAGGTTATAAAGATCTGATCCTGAGCTGTACCAATCAAACTGTTTAGATTCTGTTCCCTGGTAATTTCTGTGAGTGTCCTGTGACAGTAACCTGATGCTACTGGGGGACACTTTCAGAGGGGCTTGGGGGCTGCAGTGCCACTACTGTTACCGTGCAAGGCGGAGCAAGGGCTGGCAGAGCCCTGTGGGGATTGGTAGGCTGGCTAACAGACCGGTGGTGTTATGCTTGACTAGATATCAGCTCCCTGAGAACATCTTCCTCTCGCCGGATGGGTAACAAAGTGACTCAGAGCCTGGGCACCCCAAGAAAGCTGCACACATACCCCTGTAACCTGCTTTCCCTCCTCCAGGTGCCTCTTTATCTTAGCCAACCCTCAAATATGTTCAAACCCTGTTCAAATATGTTAAGGACTGTTATAAAGAGGACCCCGATTAACTGTTCTCCATGTGCACTAGACGTAGGAGAAGTAGGAATCAGCTTAATCTGCAGCAAGGGAGATTTAGGTTAGATATTAGGAAAAACTTTCTCACTATAAAGATAGTTAAGTTCTGGAATAGGCTTCAAAGGGAGGTTGAGGAATCTCATCCTTAGAGGCTTTAAAGAATCCATTGGACAAAGAGCTGTCAGGGACGGTCTAAGTATAGTGCTGGATGGGATGATAGTTCTAGGACCCTTCCAGCCCTACATTTCTAGGCCTCTCTGCATTGTGGAGTTGAACTGCCCCTCAGTGAACTGCCCCATCAGCCTTCACCCAGCTCTAGTCCAATGTGAATTATTAACAAAATGAGCTGGTCCCCGATATGGAGACACCACAAGACCAGTGAGCACAGCAGGACATACCCTGTCAGAGATACCCAATGACAGTCGTTCCCTTGTAGTGCAGTGGGGGAAGCTAGGGAATCCAATGGTTCCTCTCCGCTAAAGTCTTGCAGTACACAACCAGGGACTTGGCTTAGAAAAGCAGAGATGCCTTCCCTCACACACTATTACAGGCACTGAGCCTAAGGCTGTAAGTAAACAGACGCTGTTCACAGATAGCCTTCTGACCCAGAAACAGGCTAGACAGGAGGGAGGATAACTCGCCAGAACACAGTCCATCCCACTTACAACCCAGAATTCATCAGCAACACTGAATGCCCAGAAAAACAAAGATGAAAATATGATTAAGAACCAGACCCCAGGTCACTAACTACAGGGATTAGATCTAGCTTTGTGGGGACTGCGGAAGAGTGGTAAGAGACCCTAGAAAGGTGCTGAGCTGAGGTCTTCATCCAGCTCCATGGAGAAAGGGTAAGGGAGGAAGCCCCCGCATCGTGGTTACAGTGGACATTGAGGAAGCCCCAATTTCTCTGAAAGACAAAATCAGGCCTCTGAGCAATTGAAACAGATACTTCAAACAGTTTAGTAGGAAATATGTACACAGTATATACAAAATCTGCAGCTGGGTTATTTACAGACGACCTTGTTTGTGAAATACATGGCCAGCACCTGAAAAAGAAATGTGAAGAGTCATCAGTATTTGTCCAGTGCCCCTTAATACACATAAACAGAGTGCAGAATACTAGGGAATAACAATACGAGAACATGGACTGGGAATAAGCTGCTGGATACGGTATAGAAAACAATCACCAAAACAGGAAACACTACAAGATTAGGGGAACCCATATTACTTAATAGAGTCACTTTTGAATTAGCAGAATGTGTCAATTCAACAGGGGTCTCTGTTGGTTTCCTTCCAATATTCAACTGTTACAGGAACATTGTCTCCCCATTGAGAACTATAAGCAATAACACCCCAGACTCCCTCTGCCTTTTGCCCTCCTCTGCAAACTGCTGCCTGGTGAATCCTCACAAGCCCTGCACCCAAGGGGACAGTAAACTGGAGAATGAGGTGGTGATGGAGACTAGAAACCTGACCATTCAGTGACCTTTTGATAGGAGGTGAAGGATCATAGTAGCTAACTTTGGAGGATGAGTTATATCTGCTGAGCCCCTTCTCTGAAGGGCAGAGCATCCTTATCTCCTAATAACATCAGTGGGAGTTTGAGAACACTCGGCAACTCATAGGCTTGGGCAAGACAAATACAAAGGCCTTGGGTGACTAAAGTTAAGCACTAAAATCTGCAGGTAGAAGCCTAAATACTCATTATAGCCACCTGCAGAGGTGCTGATTAGGGCACTTAAATCTCTATCAGCTTTATGGTGTTTCAAATAGATATTTGAAAAACAAGGGGACTGATGTTTAAAGGCATATTTGGCCTTTTGTTGCCATCAGACAACTTTATGCCAGGTGAGTGGGTTTTCCAAACCCGGATACCTGAACTCAGACTCCTAACAACCACGGGTAGGTGCATCAATAGGGGGTGGGGTTAGTTGTAAAGTCACCCTTTTGCTGCCCTATGTTGCAGTGGAGCAGGGCAAAGTAGCCATAAAGCTGCCCTAAGAGGCAGCTAGGAATTCCCCAGCATGTGCAAATCCCTAACACCCAGAGAACCAGCATAGAGAGTGTACAGTCAGTGTAGCTGGCTGTATGGCACCAACTCCTAGCTTCCCACCCAAGTATATGGGGGGTGAGCTGGGAACAGAAGCTGGCACACACAGTGTGCGTTGTGCTACAGCTATCTCCAGTGCAGCAATGGCTGTTACAAGACAGCATAATTTAGAACAACCCAGAGCCTAGAGCTCAGCTGTATTTGTGGATCTGGGTCAGTACTTGGCTGTTACTATAGTAATGACCCCTGAGCAAGCAGTATAATGTACATGCTTCTCACCGAGCTTGTCCAGAGGCTGCATGTCCATCAGAATGACTAGATGTCCTGATGTGTAATAAAAACGCTTGAGTAATAAAAATCAACCCAGGCTACTTTACAGGGCCTGATCCTTCTCTCACTTACAGCATCTGAGCAGTAGGACACTGGCGAATACTGCCCGGTAGTATAGTTGCCTCTGTCGTGTTCCAATTTTGGGTAGCGGGAGCGAGGAGTATAAGGGCCCTACTGTCAATCAAAACTTAACCCCATCCCTTGACCCAATAAGCCCTGCCCACCGGTCATCAGAAGCCCCACCCCATGGGGGTATTACTTCTGGGGGCAAGGCAGACACATGACCGGAAGCAAGGTGTGTCATGTGACCCCTCTAAGAACTCCTTCCACTATACCAATCAGGATAGGTTTTGCCCCGATAGGAACGCCCTGAGAGAAGATTTAACCAGCCAGGGGGAGTTCCGGGGTTTGTGTGACCCCTCTAAGAACTCCTCTCACTGCCTTCTACCAATCGGGAGGGGCTTCAGCCACTAGAGACCACCCTGAGAGGAGATTAGACCAATTGAGGGGAATTCTGGGGCTGGGTGACCATCCAGAAGTGGTTCGTGTGACCCCTCTAGGAACTCCTCCCACCACCCTCTACCAGTCACGATGGGTTTCGGCTGCAGAGGACTGCCCCGAAAGGAGATTTGACCAAAACAGAGCAGGTTCTGGGATGGGTGACCACCCAGAAGAGGGTTGTGTGACCCCTCTAAGAACTCCTCCCAATGCCCTCTGCTAATCAGAGTGCAGCACCATCACCCCACAAGTCCCAAAGCTGGACAGAGGAGGCAATCTCTTACCAAGAAGACATGTTTCAGAAATTGTGGAAAGGCTGAGAGGAAACGTGGACTCCTTTACCACCCCGCTGAGAACTTCAGACTTTGTTTTAGCCCTGCGGACCTTTGGACTTGTGTGAAGAAAGTGCTACAGCAGCAACAGTTCTGAAGAGGATGAGGGAACAGCCGAGGGGATTCCTTTGGCCCAGCCATTGATGGATACGCCAGAACCTGAACCCAAATCCCAACCATTCATGAGATACACCAATGAGCATGGTGGCCTCTCGTTGTCCACCACCCTGGAGGAGGAAGACGATCATTGCTTGGGGGAGTTACCGGCGGACAAGCTGAACGGAAAAGACGTCGCTCAGGTAAATGAATGATTAAGAAGTGACAGTTGATGATGAGGTGTAATGAGGTTAGGAACCTGGGGTTGTGTAAATCTAAAAAACAAGCAGTGAGAACTTACACTTGTTTCTTGTCTGAGACAGCTCGATGATGTCTTTGTAGAGGCCCTGGAGGCCCTGGACAATGTTGCATCAAGCAGCAAAGATGAACCGGGTCTGCCTTATTTTTGCTGAACACCGCTAAAAATTGTTGAAAAGGACTTCAAGGATGAAGGTTATAAGGAGTTTAGGAGAAGGTTTGGCATGGAACTTGCTGAGCCAGTGCCACATTGTGAGCGTAAAAATTTATGTGGACTATTGTATGCATTGCTATTTATGCTGTTCTTAATAACTGTCTTAGGGTACATCCATACTACCCGCCGGATTTGGCGAGTAGCAATCGACTTCTCGGAGTTCGATAGATCGCGTCTCATCTAGACGCAATCTATCGAACTCCGAACGCGCTCCCGTCGACTCCGGAACTCCACCACCGTGAACGGCGGTGGCGGAGTCGACGGGGGAGCCGCGGACTTTGATCCCGCGCCGTCAGGACGGGTAAGTAGTTCGAACTAAGGTAGTTCGACTTCAGCTACGCGAATAGTTGCGTACCTTAGTTCAACCCCTAACCCCCTAGTGTAGACCAGGCCTTAGGGAAAAGCTTTTTGATGATTGTGAGGGCTATGTCATAGATGCCCCAGCCCAATGGCACCATGACTGTGTGATTTGGACTTTAACTTTATATGTAAATTTGTACATTTAAATATGTAAATTAAAAAACATCTATTGAAAAGGGCTTTGTGACTATATGCATTTCTGTTAGAAGGTCTCTGGCCCTTAAGTGAGCTAAAAGTTTTAATGGAGCCTCTTGGTTTGTTTTCAAGAAGCTGTATGTCTTTTAAATTAAAAAAAATGGTTTGTGAGAATCTAACTTTTGTGTTTTTGTGTAAAAAAGACCCATTTACAGGAAAAAGCTGAAATGTATGTTGTGGGAGGAGAAAAATCCTAAAAATGTGTTTACAGTGTAACCATTCTGCCATCAGAGATGGCAGCAACAAGAGCTGCGTTCACTTGCTAGGAACTCCATTCCAATAACACAATGCAAAACTGGCTCAAGCCCTCAGCCAATGGGGCACTGAGGCCCCCCTACTACAAGCTAAAATCACCACTTACTGTGTTTAGTAGGGAGGACTCAGTGCTGGTTCACCATTAGCCCAAAGTGAATTCAGCTTTGCAGGCTGTAATCAGACTTCATGGAATCAAAATTAGCACTAACATTTCACAGTGGAGACAGGAAGAAGAGATAGAATTAGTGTCTAGGGCCCACCAGGTACAAATACCTGTCCCCAGCCTCTCTCAATTTGCTGAGTTTTGGAACCCATGTCCCTTGCCTAGCGAGTGCTACTTAGTTGATGGCGAGTCCCTCCGTCATAAAAGGCCAAGTACAGTTCCACTGTCCTTGAGTCACATAATCAGGATAACAACACTTTATTCTTCCTGCCTCAATAACAGAGAAACTGGGGATCCCACAGCAGCCAAAGTGACCATTTGGGCTACTGTGGGCTCATGCTAGGCGGGGTGGGTGTGCCTGTGCAAACGAGATCAACCCCGATGTTCTTTTGCACAACTCACCACTAAATGTCAGGGTAGATCTCATCCTGACTCTGCTTACAACAGTAAAACAAACAGAGATGGTTCAGACATGTGTTTGAGTACAATAGAATTGACTCATCCTGTTGAACTGAATGGTTTTAACCACACCCCCACTGAATAGTGAAGGTAACTGTGATTACTTATCCTTGTTGCCATAGGGATAAATTTGATTGGTGTGCACCGACAGTAAGGGAAGTGGGTGGGTGAGTTCTGATTAATATGAAATGAAATAAAACCTCAGGAATTCGCAGATGCTATTGGACAGTTTAATTATAACCCCTGGAGTTGATAGAGTGCTATTGGACAGTATAAAGGATCCAGGAGTTGGCAGAACTCTATTGGACAGTTTAAATATGACCCGGGAGTTGTTTGAATGCTATGGGTCACTCTTTCTAGCAATTCAAAGCCATTAAAAGTTTACATTAATATATTTACAACAAACAACCAAACCCCCCCCCCCAAGGGTCTAATCCAAAACTGAAATGTTTCAAGGGGTCACAAACCTGCACCATGCTTTAGAACAAGCATTTGCTCTAAAGACAAACAAACATTTAAAAGCTCTGGGGGGCTTATTATGGCTGTGATACAACCATTTTATTTCAACCCCCACCCCAAACTTTATGCATGAAAGAAACATGTTTAAAAAAACAAGCCCCGAAGAGATGTATTGATATCTGCCAAAAGTCCCCACTTGGGAATGGGACAGTTACATTAAGGATTGGGGATCTACTGTTTAATACTGTAAGAAGGCCCTACAGAAAAATGGATTTTAACTAAAATAAAAAATGGAGCCAAAAGCAGCTCAGTTGTGCAGCCAGCTTAATTCCCCCACCCCAGCTCACAAAAGGGAATGTTAGGAAGGGGCCTAAAGTCCTTAAGTCTCTAGTATTTCAGAGCTGTAACGATCAAATCAACCTGCTAGCTACTATTTTGAAGTCCTTTTGAAACAAAGGGTTAGGATGATATGAAAACCTCAAGTATTTTGGAGACTTTTTTTCAACAGAAACTCTTGAATGGCTGCTAGGCTGCAAGAGGAGGTATGCGCCCTGTTTTAAACTCTGAAAATATATATTATATAATATCACTCGTTGGCCATGCTGTCTTAGTAAATAATGGTGTCATAGGTCTCACCCCCACTTGGAGCTGTTGGGTTCCAATATGGGGACCTGCATGGACTTTCCTAAACTAAAATCCTAGTTTAGATCTGGTAAAAGCTGCCACCACCCAATAAGGTACGTGTATTGGGACACAGTCCTTCCCCAAACTTCCCCTGGGGAACACAGATTCAATCTCCCTGAATCTCTACACACAGGGAAGCAGCCCACTTCCCCCCTCCCTCTCTCCTAGCCACTCTGGAGAGATTCACACCGATTCAATTCTGTGAATCAACCTCAGGAGGAACTCACTCTTCCCCCCTCCCCTTCCCTTGAATCTCCACAAGAGAAGGAATTAACCAAGTTCAAACAAAAGAATTTATTAAAGACTAAAAAGAAAGTAACTGTCTCTGTAACCAAGATGGAACAATACACAGGGTCTAAACTTATCAATCTCTGGAGAGAATTCCCCCTCCTTTCTTTCTCAGTAAAAGCAATAACAGTACAGAATTAAAGAAATTCTATAGCAAAACACAGAATTGCAAATACAGAAATAAAAGTATAAGAATACTAGTTCCTTGCTAATACTCACTAGCTTGAATAGAAGAATTTATTGCAGAAACCTGGGAGGACTTGATTAAGATGTCTGGACTCCCTCAACTCCCAAGAGAGACTCTCCAAAAAAACAAAGAACAGGAAAAAAAAAACTTCCCTCCACAGGGATTTGAAAGTATCTTGTCCCTGATTGGTCCTCTGGTCAGGTGTCCACAGGTACTGCTTGTTAACCCTTTACAGGTCGAAAACAAAACCTTAACCCTTAACTAACTGTTTATGACAAATGGTGCCTATGTTTATTGCAGTGTGATCTGTTTAGCATGGAACTAGTAACTTTAAATTGCATTTCATCACCAGGCCATGGTAAAAACCATTTTAACTGTAGTTTTGCTTAATAACTTCAGGTACTACACAGGTTGTATAGGGATTTGGGGCTAATACTAACTAACAGTTTTTGCTTGTTCTTTAATCCAAAGGCCCAAACACACATTGAGGGGGACAGAACAAGCATGTGCCTGCAACACTTTATCCTGTAGTAGAAGGTAACTTTCTGCAATTGGCTTTTAAATGTGTGTGGGTTTATTGAAAACTATTTTGTTGCAAACTGTATTTTAAACTCTCTCTCTGTAAAACATAGGTGGGATTCTTTTTTTTAAACTATATGGCTGCAAACTGATGGTAATGGTGTGTTTCAAACTAACAGTTTAAACTAACAGTTTAAAAGACATTTTTTAGTGTGCAAAATGTGTTTTAAACTGGATTTTAAAAGTTGATTTTAAAAGCAGTTTGGTTTTTATTTTGCAAAATGAGGTGTATTTAAAAAAGTTTGTGGGTTTGTTGTTTGTTGTTTTAAAATGGTAGAAACAAACTCAAAACTCCTGTTTGTTATACAGCCTGAAGTGGATTATTTTGTTTTAAAGCTATGACTTTTTAAGTAGAAAAATACCCTAATGAATATTTTATTTTTAAGTTTACAAGACAGTTTCATGTGATTTATAATAATAATAATAATAATAGCAGCATCTGCTCCACAAACCTACCCAATACCAGCAGTGTGACAGACCCTGACAAACTCTTTCAGTACCTGTTTTCCCCCCAACTATAAGGTTTCATCCTGCAAGATTATCGACGGTGAAACAGCATGAGTGTCTTGGAAAGACCCAAAAGACCAGTACTCTTTCTCTGGAAATACCAGTGTTTTCATAGCCTGTTTCACCACTGCTTATGCCCACATAGAACTAAACAACCTGCTAGACAGGTTGCAAGAGCGGTGCCTGTACCATGACACTGACTTGGTGAAATTTGTGAAAAGGGAGGGTGACTGGAATCCTCCTCTGCGGGATTATTTAGGCAAGATCCCGCCAGATCAACACATCACCGAGTTTGTGTCGGCAGGCCCGAAAACATACAGGTATAAGCTGCCGGAAAGAAAGGCCTGCATGAAAGTCAAAGGTATTACCCTGAACGTAGCAAATTGTGAAAAGATCAACTTGGACAGTTTGAAAGATCTAGTTCTGGACTATTGCACGGGCCTGTGAGAAAACACGTCCAAAAAGATAGAGGTGCAGCAGCCCTCTATCATAACAAAAATCAGTGGCAAATAAAGACAAAAACCCTTAAGAGAAGTCATATCCACCAAGAAGGTCCTAGGAGAAGGGTTTAAAACCCTGCCCTATGGCTTTAAAAATGGATCCGAGGTGGAACCACCCCTTTTCTGCAATTCTTGGGGGCCTAGCAACTGTGGGAAAAGTTACTTTATAAAAAATGTGTTGGAGAATGCCAAACGAACATTGTCTGTTATGCCTGAGAGTATTGGATAACATGGCTATAAAAATCATTGCAAGATACACATGTCTGGGCTTGTTGAAACATGTTTTAAGCAAGCCTAGATATGCCCAAAAATTTAAATTTAGTTTTTACAAAATTCATCACCATCCGGTCGTTTTGCACTAAGTCAAAAGATTAAACCCTTGCTACGATGATGTAAGAAAAACATGCAGTGATAGCTGCTGGCGACAGACTGGGGGTCTTGTAATTGTCTATTGTGGAACACATTGTGTGTGGCATTTTTGTTTAAAAATTTCATAATGCTTTTAGGAAACAACACGCTATTCGGGGGGGGGGGGTGCCCGTATGAGTCAAAAAACTCTCCACGGTTACACTTCGCCAGATACAAGGTGAGCCAGTGTTCACCAGGTTGGTTATGTGGATGCATATTGACCACCAAACCTAAGGGTCTCTGAGACAGCTTGCTGCCAGGGAGCCAATCATAAGGGAATTCTTTTTTGTGTAAGGGGTCGTTGATGAGACACGTGAGAGCTGCACGGTGTCCATGTTCACATATAGTCAAGCAGAACATTTCTCCTCTGATTTATCTCTATGACATTGTCAAAAACCCCATACACGATCATATTGATGGTGACGGTTAGAGCCGTCCCAAAATGTATTTCTGCTCTCAGGTTCCCGGTTTTAAACAGGGAACAGTGATTGGCGCATTCCTGGTCGGGAGACAGGTCAAAGGCAAACTCCTCACGGTTGATTAACAGAGAACGATCTTTCACGTGTTTACCAGCTGTCTGTACCAGATTCATGTATTCTCTCACGCAGTGTTCTGCCTCGAAGTCTGGTTGCAGAGGCTTGGTTACGGAATATTCCACCCACGCCAGCCCCGTACATCCAGGAAGGGCATATCCCACTTGGGCTTTGTAATAGTTCCTGTAGATGGTGGGGTCGCTGTAGTTTTTTAGGATCGCCATAATGTTTTGCTTTTTAGAAACCTCGCTCTTTCCAGGGAAACAGGTGCACCTTGATGATCACCTCGCCAACGCAAAATAAGACGTGTCTGTTCTGATCTGTCTTTATTTCAATGGTAATGGTATCGATGTGGTGTTTTCTGACAGGAACGTAATGAGGTTTATCGTAGGTGATGGTGACAAACTTGTTGTTCCTTCCTTGGACAGGGACACAGTGTAACAGGGGAACAGAAAAGTCCCCCACAAATTCGTGTTCTACAATATCTGTGAACAGACACAAGAAATTAAAAGCCCTGTGATGTCTGCTGAGAAGGGGAATTTTTGGATGCTGTGCTTCAGGCCCAAACCTAGAATGTTAGCTAGCTCCCTGCTGATAGAAAACATATAAGTAAAATCGGTGGACTTAAGACTAACTTTTCTACCCCTAGGGTCATAGTTCATGACCACCTCAGGCGGTGTGGGATGACGAGCCACAGTACTGTTCATATGATCCAATAATTCGGGTATGGACGAGTAATAACCTTGTCGTAGGATAAAACTCCATGCCATATCTCCAAAGGTGATTTCAAAAGGGGTGTCTTCGTTGATAGTGTTCTGGCTGTGCGGGTATTGTATTTCCACAAACCTACCTCCCAGGCACTCCGGAGATCCTAGGGCTTAATTAGCAGTATTGTAAAGTTCAAGCTGGTGTTCTGAGGAAAAACTGCAGAGCTGGCATTGCTGGGCAAAGTAATGTAAAACCTGCTGTCGCTCATTTTTCTCTCTCTGTGTCTTTGCAGGAGCAATCTTTTTGTTTGTTTGTTTGTTTTGTTCATGTCTAAATGTCACAGAGTTGAGAAGCTTCCACCCAGCTGTTAAACTTATCGATCCCCCGAACCATTTCACCAGTAGCTGCTTTTTTCTCCCTTTTCCTTTATCCGCTAGAACTTTTTCAATCCTGTAAATCCTGTCTTGTTTGGGGTTTACTTTTTGTAATTCTTCAGGGTAAAAAGATCCAGTAACTGTCTCACCCTCGTAATCTTTTAATCAGTATACAGGTCTCTGGCTCCTGGTTAAGGCTTCATCCACTATAAATAGCTCATCAGTAAACGTCTGTTCATAACCTTTTTCAAAGGCTCCTGTTTCTTTTAAAACGTATTTGAACCAGTTTGTGTAAAGTGAAAGCATCCGATCTGAAAGCCAAGCTGTTACCTGTCTTCTATTTCAAGTTTTATTATGCTTTTTGGCCACTCGAAAAAGAGGATTCCCCCACCAAAGCTCCCAACTTC
>NC_059091.1:8735284-8870731 GCF_020497125.1 Mauremys mutica | reverse complement strand
TATCCGGTTTGAGGGGAAGGGTTGGGACCAGGATGGAAAATTATTCAACCCTCTCAAGGTGAGGTGAGTGGGCTTGGGGCCAGTTCAGGTTGGGCTTCAAAAACTGGGCCCGAGCAGACCTCTACTTCTGAAGACAGACTGAAAGAACTGTCTACGGCAGATGCGGTCAAAGGATGGCTATGAGGGAGACATGATAATACCATACAACTATGTGAAGCGCGTGAACATCAAGGAGGGAGAGGAATTTTTTAGTATAATACATTTAGGTAAAAGTAGGAGTAATGGGATTAAACTAAAAAAAGACATACAGTTTAGACTTTAACAACAGGAAAAATGCCTCACCTGTGAGACAGGTCTATAAGGTTATGATATAGTCTTCCTAGGAAAATAGTGGAAGTTCAGTCATTAGGGGCTTTTAAAATTAGTTTAGCCAAACCAGTTGAAAATGGCCATTTGGAATGGTTCTGCATTCGCAGGGAAATGGACTGGATGATCCAATAGGTCTTTTCCATCTCTGTCTCCTGGGAGTCTCTAAATCTAGGTAACCTGCATGCCAAGGTCATAAAGCCCTTTGGAATGTTCAGAGCCAATCAGATCTCTCGATTAGCTAAACATTCCAGGGGTGCTGCTTGAAAAGGAGGCTTCTGCAAACTGCAACCAGAACACACAGCTCCACTGGGGAGAAGCTCCTTCCATTCATTTTTAAATGTCAGGAGGATTTGTTTAATTGAAAATTGTCACTGATAATTTATGAATACATAAGCACTACGTAATACAAGTAGCTCTGGATTAGGCAACAATTTTATTCTTTAAAACCAAAAGAGATTCATAATTAATCAAGTAATTCAAATAATTAAAGTACTAGGAGGCAAGACAAGCAGTTCGGTTCTGCTCATAAGGGCTAGTGGGAGAGGACAGACTGGGGGAGGGGCTGAATGGGAGTGGAGACCCAGGGTTACAGGGCAAGAGGGAAGTTCAGAGACACATAGTGATGGGGGAGGAGGTACAGAGCTACACAGGGACAGAGGGTGGTTGGGTGGGGCACAGAGCCACATGGGGATGGGAGGAGTGGGTGTCTGAGCAGGGGTGGAGGAACACATGAACAGGGGGTGCAAGCACCCATGGGGTGCAGGAACACATGGAGACAGGGGCAGATGTGCCTTACTGAATGAGAGAGGTTAGGAGTCAGCCAGGGTCTGCATGGGGGGAGCTCCCTAACAATTCCTCCCCACCCCTCCCAAAAAAACCATTTCATACTTTTCCCACCCATACCCAGCAACCTTCCAAGTTCACACCCAGGCTTCTTCCCAGCAATTTACCTCCCTCTCCCTCAGCTTCTCTATTACCCTGACTCTACCAAGCCTTTGCACTGCAGCTGAGGGATGACGGAAATATGGTTCTGTAGTGAGTTTAAATGAATTATTACTCAGAGTTCTGTATTAATATACATAGTAAGGAATCTATTTGTCAAAAAACATTTCCTCAATGCTTTTTGTTGTCTGTATTGATACAGACATACTTGCTGACAGGGATTTTGAAATACATAATTTGAACTGGTGCAATTATATTGTATATTTGCAGAAATGTTAAAATACTGTGCACATCATTTTTATTTTTTTGTTGCAGAATTCTCCCAGTAGAAAATATATAGATAAGGTCCCTTCAGTGCTATAATCTCAATAATATGTTGTCATAAACAGTTAGTTAAGGGTTAAGGTTTTTGTCTACCTGTAAAGGGTTAACAAGCAGTACCTGTGGACACCTGACCAGAGGACCAATGAGGGACAAGTTATTTTCAAATCCCTGTGGAAGGAAGCTTTTTTTTTCAGTTCTTTGTTTTTTTGGAGAGTCTCTCTTGGGAATTAAGAGAGTCCAGACATCTTAATCAAGTCCTCCCAGGTTTCTGCAATAAATTCTTCTATTCAAGCTAGTGAGTATTAACAAGGAACTAGTATTCTTATACTTTTATTTCTGTATTTGCAATTCTGTGTTTTGCTATAGAATTTCTTTAAGTCTGTACTGTTATTGCTTTTACTGAGAAAGAAAGGAGGGGGAATTCTCTCCAGAGATTGATAAGTTTAGACCCTGTATATTGTTCCATCTTGGTTACAGAGACAGTTACTTTCTTTTATTCTTTAATAAATCTTTTCTGTAAAGGACTTGGTTAATCTTTCTTTGGGTGGATTCTCAGGGAAAGGGGAGGGGGAGGCATCCCTCTGTAGTTAGATCTCCTAGGAAAAGGGAGGGGGGAGGAAGCAGGGGGGAATGGTTTATTTCTCCTGGATGTAAGAACTCCATGGATTTGGGGCGCTTGGGATCCCCAAGGATTTTGGGGAAGGACTGTGTCCCAATCCACGTACCTGATTGGGTGGTGGCAGCTTTTACCAGATCTAAACTAGGATTTTTAGTTTAGAGGGAAACCAATGCAGGTCCCCATTTTGGAACCCAACAGCTCTAAGTGGGGGTGAGACCTATGACATATGTCATCATAAGAAAGGAGTGTTGGTTAGGAATAAGAGCAGGGAGTCAGTTCACTTGGGTTTTATTCACATTCTTTTACTAACTTGCTAAGTGGTGTTGAGCAAGTAACTTAATTCCCTGTGACAAATCATCTGTAAATGGGGATCGTGCTTACCATTCTCACAAGGGTGCTGTGAGTCTTAATTCACTAGTATTAGGTAAGTGCTTTGAGATTTTTGGATGAAGATGCTAAAGAAGGGCACAGTATTATTAAAAAAGATTATTGCTAGTCCTATAGTGTACTTTTACTATATACAACCCATGTACTCCACTGTGTGTAAAAGGACAATGCTCTCTTTATAGAGCATTATATCATCCTGATCTGTAATAACAGCATTTTGCATGATGAGTTCACGCCTGAGGACAGAAGGATTAATACTGATGGCGCACCAGACCAAGTTCTATACTGAAATGCATTCCCCCAGGAAGTCAGGCAGAATTTGTGTGGACACATGGAAAGCAGATTTAATTTCCTGAAACTGCCCTACCTCATCCTGTTGCAGTTTCTCCAGCAGAACTCTCACAACACTAGCCAGCTTGGTCTTAGCTATAGAGGCAATCCTGAGGGCAATTTTGTTCTTATCTTGGTCAGCCATATGTGCCAGGAGGGAAACAACCTCATTATAAACACCTGAAATTAAATAAAAGGATTCAGTTGGTTACCATTGATGGTACAAATTGGTGCTGGCCTCTTTAATTCACTATCCAGTAAAGATTCTGCAGGTGCCCAAACCCTGTGAGGAGAAGACGACCTGGGAATCATGTAAATCCTCTTCCTTCCTTCTGATGACCAGGTTTGTGTGCTGAAGGACCCAATGTGTTTGGGGGGAAATCATGATGAAGAAAATTTGCTCCTTTCGAGTAGATCCCCGTGTAAAATAATCTTCCTTTCCCTCTTTACTATCAATTGATGAGGTTTGATAGCATACAGAATAATACTTTATGGCCCAAATTTTCAAAACTGGTTGCCTAAACTTAAGCTCCTAAATCCATATTAAGGCACCTACACCCTGATTCAGCATCCTAATCACATGCTTAACTCTAAGCCAACAAAGAGACCTAAAATTAACCACATACTTTAAGAGTTTTGCTTAGTCAGGGCCTCATTTTCAAAAATCCTGAGCACCCAGATGACAAGTTTTTGGGTTCAGTGTAAGGCTACTAGGTGAAATTTAATGATTTGTGAAATCCAGGAAGTCAGACTAGATGATCTAATGGTCCCTTCTGGCCTTAAACTCTATGAAACTATGAAATAGCTGATGTATTAAAAAAATCAGGATTTTATCTCCCATGTATCTCTTAGCTGTGGGCAGAAATTCTCCAGGAGCCTTAATATTTAACAAGAAATCTGAAATGCCATATGTATCTGTCTCCATGGTAACAGCATTCCAAAGCATGAAGGAGGAACTGACAAGATTTCCCCTTCCCTGGAAAGACTGCTTGAGGTTAGGTGATTGCTCATCCTTTATGCAAATTGCATCCTTCAGTTCTAACACCCAGATGCAAACTGAATCCTAACTGTAACCTACGCTGCCCATCTAGCTGCAGCTGTGATAGTGTGGGATTAGGAGCACTAGTGTTGCTAAGCAGTGTGACCCCCATGCTTTCTTATCCTGCATTTAAGATATTAGCAGAGCTTCATTTAGACAGCCAGAAGAGAAGTCCCTCTGTATTTTTTGTTCTAGTTTCCCCCATCTCTGAGGATTCCACAGCTAGATCTTGGCTCCATGGATGCAGAAGACACAAAATGATAATAAACATAATAAACATAAAACACCTGGGACAAAAGTAGGGAGACCTCCCCCATAACATTCAATACAAACTGAGATTCTCAGGAAAGTTTCCAGCTCCAGAGGCTGTAGGCCAAGTCCTGAACTGGTGTAAATCAACACAGCTACAAGGAAGACAACAGAGCAACACTGGTTTACATCAGCTGAGGTTCTGGTCATAGAAATGGAGAACATTACAACTAATCTATCTGTATGCCTATGCTTTCTGAATGTGTGTGTGAATATAGACTGGATCTAGAAAATACAGTGCTGACCCTTACCTCTCTCGGTTACCAAAGTCACAAATTTATTCATGTTTTAGTCTTTTCAACACTTCCTCCAGTCCTTTCTCCAAAGAGCTCCTGTACTGATAGGCAGCTGGCCTCTCAGTCTGTCATGGCCAGGATAGCCAGTTCAGATTATGCAAGCACTATTATGACATCAATGTGACTGTCGCATACCACATAATCTCCTGCTGACCAGGTATGTGCTGTAATTACATGGACAAGATCCTCAAAGGTATTTAGGCTCCTAACTCACACTGAAATCAGTAGCTTTTAGGAACCTAAATACATTTCAATATCTGGGCCCATACATGTAAGCAGTTCAATAGGAGGCTACATTTGCTCCAGTGTAGAATTTCTCATTCTCTCAACATCATTTTGAATTTTGGTTTGGTCCCTCTCTGTTTACCACACTTTCCAATATTGGTTTTACCTGAAAATCTGCTCCTGGTTGAATTTATATAAAATAAAAGCACCAAACAAAGAAAGAGAATAAACTGCCTTGGAGAATGCACAGTGACCCTTGAGTGTGGTTGGTTGGTTTCCTTTGCTTTTTAATTTGGTTGATCAAAAAGCCTGATGAAACCTTATTGAACTGTATTACAAATATTGATTTTATATTATTTTACAATTAATTGAAATGTATACTTAATTTCCATGTCCTGCCAAACAAATCAACTACATTAATTTTTATTGTGTTTTGATACAGTGTGGTGTCATATGTAGGACCATATGTAGAGCCAACTCTTGATTTTGGAAGTTATGTTGCCTTTAAAGCATTCAGAGTGATGACACACTTTGCAGTAAACCATATGGAAAAAGAATTCCAATTACATTTGTTCCTTGCTATGTATAACTGATTTTGTGCCTTACCCTTTCTGATTTTATCCTTACACGTATATGCTATTCTTTTCTATTCCTCCTTAGTAAGTCGTCCGTTTCACATTTTGTAGGATTTCTTTTTGATTTTCAGGTCATTAAAAAACTTACTATTCTTCCTATCTTTCTTTTGTATTGGCAGTTGTGCCTTTAATATTGTCTCCATGAGGCCTGGTCTACACTAGGCGTTTAAATCGGTTTTAGGAGCGTAAAACCGATTTAACGCCACAACCGTCCACACTAGGAGGCACCTTATATCGATTTTAATGGCTCTTTAAATCGGTTTCTGTACTCCTGCCCGATGAGAGGAGTAGCGCTAATATCGGTATTAACATATCGGAATAGGGTTAGTGTGGCCGCAATCGACGGTATTGGCCTCCGGGCGGTATCCCACAGTGCACCACTGACCGCTCTGGACAGCATTCTCAACTCGGATGCACTGGCCAGGTAGACAGGAAAAGCCCCGCGAACTTTTGAAATTCATTTCCTGCTTCCCCAGCGTGGAGAGCTCATCATCACAGGTGACCACGCACAGCTCATCAGCACAGTTAACAATGCAGTCTCCTGAGAATCGAAAAAGAGCCCCAGCATGGACTACACGGGAGGTAATGGATCTGATCGCTATCTGGGGAGAGGATTCAGTGCTAACAGAACTGCGTTCCAAAAGACTAAATGAAAAAGTATTTGAAAGAATTTCTAAGGCTATGACAGCTAAAGGCCACAGCAGGGACTCCGTGCAGTGCAGAGTGAAAGTTAAGGAGCTCAGACAAGCCTACCAGAAAACCAAAGAGGCAAACGGAAGGTCCGGGGCAGGTCGAAAAACATGCCGCTTCTATGATGAGCTGCATGCAATTTTAGGGGGCTGCGCCACAAGTACCCCACCCCTGACCGTGGATTCCGAGGTGGGGGTTGTAATCTCTGCCATGTCTGAGGATTATGCAGACGGGGAAGATGAAGAGGAAGAAGAAGAGGAAGACCTCGCAGAGAGCACACAGCACTCCGTGACCCCCAGCAGCCAGGAGCTTTTTATCACCCTGACGGAATTACCCTGCTCCCAGCCCTCACAAGCAACTATTCCAGAGAATGACGCCATGGAAGGGAGCTCTGGTGAGTGTACCTTTGCAAATAGCAAACAGTGTTTTTTAAGCAAGCCTTTTTTAATGATTGATTTGCCCTGAGGACTTGGGACGCATTCGCAGACAGTATAGTTACTTAGAAAAGTTTGTTAACATGTCCGGGGATTGAGAGGAAATCCTCCAGGGACATCTCGATGAAGCGCTCCTGTAGGTACTCCAGAAGCCTTTGCAGAAGGTTTCTGGGCAAGGCATCCTTGTTCCGCCCACCATGGTAGGACACTTTACCATGCCATGCATGTAGCAAGTAATCAGGTATCATTGCGTGGCAAAGCATAGCGGCGTATGGTCCCGGTGACTGCTGGCATTCAAGAAGCATCCGCTCTTTATCTTGTTCTGTTATCCTCAGCAAAGTGATATCGTTCAGGATAACCTGGTTAGAAATCAGGAATTTAAGTAAGGGGGGTGGCCATTTTTCTACTGGGTTCGTGGAATGCAGCAGCTTAAAAAAACACTTTCCTGCACGTAGCGAAGCGGGGGGAGGGGAGGAGTGAAATGCCGATGATCTTTTCTGTTTGGTCACCGGCGAGGCGATCTTCCCCAAGCTACCGGACAAGCAGTGGGTGGGGGGGAGGGGGAAGGTTGTTGATTAGCAGGGAGCTAGCGTGGTATTAGCCATGCGTTGGGGGGGGAGGGGTAAATCACTGAGACAGTGGCTTACCATGGCCGCATGCAAGCTGAATCCTGATGCCTGGACCTGTGTCTGAGATCTGTAACCCAAGAGCTGCAAGCAGTCACTATTAAGATGAAAAATGCGACCTTGTAGGGAAATCACATGTGCTATGTAAGGTGAATAGTGCTTTTCACTGTGAAAGAGTATAACCATTGTTCTGTAAAATGTATCTTTCTAAATATTTATCTCCCTCATGCAGCTGCAAATTTTTCAAGCGTCCCTCCTCCATCCCAAAGGCTAGCACAGATAAGGCGGAGGAAAAAGAAGACGCGAGATGAGATGTTCTCGGATATTATGGAAGTTACACGCAATGAAAGAGGTCATCTGAATGAGTGGAAGGACGTGGTTTCAAATTACAGGAAAGAGGCCAGTGAACGTGAGGACAGGAGGGACAACCGAGATGAGAGGTGGCGGCAGGAAGACCGGCAGGAAAATCAGCGGTTGCGGCAGGAAGATCAGCGGTGGCGGGATGCAACTCTGGGGCTGCTGCGTGATCAAACTGACATGCTCCGGCGTCTTGTGGAGCTTCAGGAACGGCAGCAGGATCACAGAGTGCCGCTGCAGCCCCTGTATAACCACCCTCCCCCCTCACCATGTTCCTTAGCCTCCTCACCCAGACGTGTAAGAACGCGTGGGGGGAGGCTCCGTGCACCCGCCCACTCCACCCCCGTGGACAGCCCAACCAGAAGGATGTCGTTACTCTGAATTTTTTTTTTAATGGCCTTCTCCATCCCTCCTTTCCTCCTCCCAAACCACACCCTTACTTCTCTCCCTCTTTTTATAAGGAATCAATAAAGAATTCATGCTTTTTAAATGAGAGTGACTTTATTTGCATAAGTAAGCTGTACTCGAAGGGGGAGGGGGAGTTGCTTACAGGGACTGAGTCAATCAAGGGGGTTGGGTGTTCATCAACAAACACAGCAGTCACACTGTACCCTGGCCATTGATGAAGCTCGTTTTCAAAGCTTCTCTGATGCGCACCGCTTCCTGGTGTGCTCTTCTAATCTCCCTGGTGTCTGGCTGCGCGTAATCAGCGGCCAGGTGATTTGCCTCAGCCTCCCACCCCGCCATAAAGGTCTCCCCCTTACTCTCACAGAGATTGTGGAGAATACAGCAAGCAGCAATAACATAGGGGACATTGGTTTGGCTGAGGTCTGAGTGAGTCAGTAATGTGCGCCAGCGCGCCTTTAAACGGCCAAATGCACATTCCACCACCATTCTGCACTTGCTCAGCCTGTAATTGAACAGATCCTGACCACTGTCCAGGCTGCCTGTGTATGGCTTCATGAGCCATGGCATCAAGGGGTAGGCTGGGTCCCCCAGGATAACGACAGGCATTTCAACATCCCCAACTGTTATTTTCTGGTCTGGGAAGTAAGTCCCTTGCTGCAGCCGTTTAAACAGAGTAGTGCTTCTGAATACGCGAGCGTCATGAACCCTCCCTGGCCATCCCGCGTGGATGTTTGTGAAACGTCCCTTGTGATCCACCAGTGCTTGCAGCACCATTGAAAAGTACCCCTTCCGGTTTACGTACTGGGTGCCCTGGTGCTGCGGTGCCAAGATAGGGATATGGGTTCCATCTATCGCCCCCCCACAGTTAGGGAATCCCATTGCAGCAAAGCCATCCACTATGGCCTGCACGTTTCCCAGAGTCACAACCTTTCGTAGCAGCAGCTTAGTGATTGCTTTGGCTACTTGCATCACAGGAGCCCCTACAGTAGATTTTCCATCTCCAAATTGATTCCCGACTGACCGGTAGCTGTCTGGCGTTGCAAGCTTCCACAGGGCTATCGCCACTCGCTTCTCTACTGTGAGGGCTGCTCTCATCTTGGTATTATGGCGTTTCAGGGCAGGGGCAAGCAAGTCACAAAGTTCCATGAAAGTGCCCTTACGCATGCGAAAGTTTCGCAGCCACTGGGAATCGTCCCACACCTGCAACACAATGCGGTCCCACCAGTCAGTGCTTGTTTCCCGGGCCCAAAATCGGCGTTCAATGGATAGAATCTGCCCCATTACCATCAGGATCTCCAAAGCGCCGGGGCCCGCGGTTTGAGATAATTCTGTGTCCACGTCCTCATCACTGTCATCGCCGCGCTGTCGTATTCGCCTCTTACTCGCCTCGGTTCGAAGGTCCTGGTTCAGCATATACTGCACGAGAGTGCGCGAGGTGTTTAAAACATCCACGATTGCGGTATGGAGCTGAGCAGGGTCCATGCTTGCTGTGCTATGGCGTCTGCACGGTTCACCAAGCAAAAAAAGGCGCGAAACGGTTGTCTGCCGCTGTCAGGGAGGGAGGGAGGGAGGGAGGGGTGAGGCTGTACCCAGAACCACCCGCGAAAATGATTTTTGCCCCATCAGGCACTGGGATCTCAACCCGGAAATGCCAAGGGGCGGGGGAGGCTGCGGGAACTATGGGATAGCTATGGGATAGCTACCCACAGTGCAACGCTCCAGAAATCGACGCTAGCCTCGGACCATGGACGCACAACACCGATTTAATGTGTTTAGTGTGGCCGCGCGCACTCGATTTTATAAAATCTGTTTTACAAAACCGGTTTATGCTAATTCGGAATAGTCCCGTAGTGTAGACGTACCCTGAGAAACTGCCAGCTTCCCTGAACTCCTTTATGCCTTAGATATTTTCCTTATGGGTGGCTACCTACCAATTCTCTGAGTATATTGAAATGTGCTTTTTGTAGTCCTTCTTCAGTCATTCTCACTCCTTCCTTTCCTTAGAATCATGAAATCTATCATTCATGATCACTTTCACCCAAATCACCTTCCACCTTCACATTCACAACCAGCTCCTCCCTGTTGGTCAGAATCAAGTCTAAAATGGTTGTCCCTCAGGTTACTACCTCCATTTTCTGAAACAAAGCATTGTCCCCAGTACATTCCAGGAACTTACTGGATAATTTTGTGTTTTGCCATATTTCTTTCTTAACAGCTGTCTAGGTAGGTAAAATCTCCCATTATTATCATCAGGATTTGTGTTTTGAATATTTCTGGGTTTTGTTCTAGAAATGCTTCATCTCCCTCCTCTTCCTGATTTGGTGGTCTGTAATAGACCCCTACCAGGACATCACCCCTGTTTTTTCACTCAGAGACTTTCAACTGGTCTGCTTCTCACCTTCTTCTGGACCTCAGAACAAGTGTACAATGCAATACGTCCCCTCTTTTTTTTTCCTGCCTGTCCTTCCTGACCAAGCTATAGTGGGAGGGAGGGCTAGCTCAGTGGTTTGAGCATTGGCCTGCTAAACCCAAGGTTGTGAGTTCAATCTTTGAGGGAGCCACTTAAGGATCTGGGGCAACAATTGGTCCTGCTAGTAAAGGCAGGGGGCTGGACTTGATGACCTTTCAAGGTCCCTTCCAGTTCTAGGAGATTGGTATATCTCCAATTATTACCTTTACCCTCTATACCAATATTCCAGTCATGAGATTTAGCCCATCAAGTATCTGTGATGCCAGTTAAGATCAGTTATGACTTATGTACTAAAACTCCCAGATTTTACTGTTTATTCCTCATTATTATTACTCCTTCCATTTGTGTATAGACAGCTAAGATGTTAAGCAGATACCCCCATGGATTTCCCTTTTGTTACTCCTATAATTCTACTACAATTTTCCACATCTGCTTTTCCCCAAACATCTAGTCCTCTATTAAGGTCACCTTTTTTTACCTGGTGCCTTTTTTGACCTGCCCCCTCTGAACTTAGTTTTAAGCTCTTCTCATAAGGTTGGTGAGTCAGTGCACAAACAGGAAGCCATTCTGTAAGAAGCTAAGGACATGGTCAGCACAGAGAATTTGCCTGTCTCTGTCCTTATGTTATGCACTCCTCACTATCTACACCTGGCTCCATAAACTTCAGCCTTTCAAGAATGCAGCATTGTGTAGGAGCATGGGTAATTGTAATAACGCTTGTTCATTGCAGCTGTTAACATCAGGGCAAGACATCCACATATAAATCCACTACACATGGACCAGTGATAGGAAGAGTGTTCATGCATGTAATGCCACAGAACAAATTAAGATCAATAACAGAACAACATTATGTGTGGCAAAGCCATGACAAACACTGTGCAGGCATCAAGGAGCTCAGAAATTAGCACATCACCCCCCAAACACTGCCTCAGCTTGACTTAGATCTTGGGCAACAGTAGACCCTCAAAAGGAGACCACAGCTTTACACCCATGGTCACTGTGGTGTTAATTGGCTGTATTTTACAAGAGCTGGATCATAGGTTGACTCTGAGTGTGTTTACAGGGGGCCAGGTTTGAACAACACAAGCCTTGTACACACACACACACACACACACACACTGTTCTGCAGCAGTGCAAGTTGAGCTGCAGCAATGAGCAGTGGGATACTGCCCGTAGCAGGTCTTGGGCTTGTAATTCATATACTTCTCTCACTAATGAGGATCAACAGGTCAATCCATATTGAATGCAGCTTGACAAGACACCATCACTTCAACACATTACAGTCAGAGAGGATGATAAATATTCCATTTATACACATTATGTACAAGGCCCAAAATGTCTGAGGATGCAAGAAAACAAGGGTGGTAAATACAGAAAATGCATTACTGCAAAAATAGCCAGCAGATTAACTCCTGCTAACAAGAAGCTTCTGTACAATGTACAGTAAGATACTGGGCGTAACCCAACTCAGTGCTAGGTTGAATTAAAGTTAGTCAAAGTTTTGTCTGAGTAGGGTATGAGACCCAGATCCTCAAAGGTAATTAGACTCCTAACTTCTGCTGAAACCAATGGGAGCTAGGAGCCTAAGTACCTCTTAGGATCTGAGCAAGGACTGTAGAATTTACCCAATAACAACAATAATAATAATTTGCATTTCTAGAGAGATTTTCTTCTTCAACACATTTGACAAAAATGTTTTCTAGCTCTCTGCTTCAAATAAAAGCCATTATTAACAGACAATTCTATTTTTCTGTCACAGCACAGACAAATAGGAGAGTGAAGGTAACACAATTTATTAAAGGGAATTTAAGCAGGTTTTTTATGGAAAAAAAATTAAAGATCCAGCACTCTATAGATGACTCCGCTTAGCTGTGTGCCTTATGGCTGAAAGCAGAATTCCAAGAACATTACTGCGCTTTTTGAAATAGTTTCTCAATAAATGACAACTCAAAATATCTGCTTCCACCTAGTGGTGCGGATTTGCATAACGTCTTATTTATAGTCCCTTTTTAAAGATATCTTTGCCTAAAGGATAAAATACATCAGAATCTACTGAGACAATTCACGCTTCTGCACAAAGCCACAACAGCATGAAGAATGTATCTACTTGTTAGCAAATAGGATCACTGGGGAAAAGGATAATCTCAGAAAGAGTCTCTTTTTCTCCTTCACTGTATTCTATATAGGTTTTTATCCTGTTATCGTCAATGCAGTATCTGAGCAGCTTCCCCTAGTATATTAATGATATGACTAACATCTGTCATGGTAATATCTTTTATTAGACTAACTTCTGTCGGTGAAAGAACTGCAGAGTTCTTCAGGTCCTTGAAAGATTATTTCTTTCACCAACAGAAGTTGGTCCAACAGAAGATATTACCTCAGCTAGAGTGACCAGACGTCCTAATTTTATAGAGACGGTTCAGATATTTGGGGTTTAGGTGCCTATCAATCCCACCCCACTCCCATCCCGATTTTTTCATACTTACTATCTGGTCACCCTATACCTCACCCACCTTGCCTCTCTAATATCCTAGGAATGACCCGGCTACAACATGATTGCAAATAACATTTATCATGTCCAGTTCATTCTCTCTCATCCTCTTCTCATGGGGAGAATTGTGTGTGCAGTTTTGTTTTGGTAGGGCTTTGATTTTTGGTTTGTTTGGGGGTCAGGTTATGTGTACACATTTCTCTGTATTTATATTAGGGAAGCCCGGTTGAAGTGGAAAAGAACTGCAAGAGATGCTGTTTTTCGACCTTGTGTTAGCTAAGACTAGAATGCAGACTGTAGCAGAAATTGCTGAGAAAAAGGAAGATCTCAGAAAGGAAGACGTATAAACAAAATGCAGTTGTTGATCATTACTGTATGGAACAAAAGGTATAAATACTTGCTTTCCTTGTTTATCTTTTGGGATCCCTGCCGTTGTGCACTCTCCCCCTTTCAATAATGCTTGAGAATGAACTGCCTCTGACATGTTGCAACCAACCTAAGAGTGAAGACTGCGTTATTCTTCCACACCTAAAAACCATGGGCTGAATGAAGATACTGGATTTATGGCTTATTGCAATAATTTATAACCCCCCTCCCTCTCCCTGCCACCTTTCCTCCCTTTGACTAGAGGGGCATTAACAGACCGCTTCACCTTGAATGCTCCCTTGAAATATGTGTTCACTACTTGTGCAACGATCTGTTCCATCCTGTAGTTAGCTGTGCTGCGTAAGGCCATGGCTACACTACAGACCTTACTGCAGCACAGCCGTAGGTGGCACAGATAAGAGGCTGGGGGGGCTAAGCCTCCCCAGAAAAGGCTGGCCATGCAGGAGGGTAAATGTTACAGATGTGTGTGTTTCCTCCCTTTGCAAGTGCTGCCTTTGTGTCGTAGTAACCAGGCAAGGTACTAACAAACTTCACAGGGCTTTATTTTGAAAGTGGAAACCTCTACCAAGCTGCTGCTGCACCCTCTGTAACTCTCACTCAGCCTCTTCAACTCCTCCCCCTGCCTTCCTGTTTCCTGTCCTTTCAGACTCCCAGCAGCCAGTGCTCCCAGTTCTAATAATTACAAGCAACATCTAAACATTTCCTCTTCTCTTAAGAAACTCTCACAATT
This sequence comes from Mauremys mutica, assembly GCF_020497125.1. Taxonomy (NCBI): domain Eukaryota; kingdom Metazoa; phylum Chordata; order Testudines; family Geoemydidae; genus Mauremys; species Mauremys mutica. The sequence continues at coordinate 8,856,663 of NC_059091.1, read as the reverse complement.
AAAATACGTGGTGTCCAAGAGCCATTGTCCAGCCGGCCGCCCGATGGGGAGGGCTCCTCATCCATCCTCGGCGACCTGCCATGCCTCCAAGCCCGGGACAGGCAGGCGCTGGAGCCAGGATCGGTCCCTGTTTCCAATGTGCCAGTCCTGACTAGCTTCTTCCCTGTGGGGGAAAACATGTAAACAGAAGGGAAACTGAGGCAGGGGCGGTGTTGATCCAACAGAGATGGGACACAAAAGCCAGATCCAGGTACATCACCTCCCCCTCCCAAAATGGGCCAGCGGCTCCCAGTGCCTTGGCTTTGTCCTGCAACCTCACCCTGAGACACCCCCCTGCGGAGTTGGGGAACACCCCCATCCACTCACTGAGCTGCGCTCAGCTCCTGAGTACCCTCTCCTAGCCCAGCCTGGCATTGCTGGGCACCAGTTTCCTTGGGCCATGCATAGAGCTAGCCCCAGCTACTGGTAGGTTCCCTATGGAAGTGTGGCGGCTGGGAGCCAGGACTCTTGGAGTCTATTCGCAGCTCTGGGAGAGGACTAGTGGTTAGAGCTGGGGAGGGGTGACTGGGAGCCAGGACTCCTGGGTTCTAATCCAAGATCTGGGACTTGGAGCGGGAGGTGGTTTGTTGGGAGCCAGGTCTCCTGGGTTCTAGTCCCAGCTCTGCTGCTGCCTGTGTTGTGAGCCACCTTGGTTAAGTCATGTCTTATTTGGTCCCTTGGGCCCATGCTCCTTACTTGCTTGCTAGGGGGCAGGAAGTGACAATATTTGTAACCAAAGGCAAAGCTTCCCCATTTGTCTGGGCATGTGGACTCATCTGGCAGAAAACATACCCCACCCCGCCCTTGCCATGTGTGTTGCTGGGGAACGGGAGCTTCTGAGCTCCCCATGCCTTGGCATTGCACAGGGCAGATATCCACGGGTATGAGAGACAAACGGCCGCTTTGTTGGATTTCACCAAAAAGCCCCATTTAGAGGGGAGCAAACAGCAGAAATATGGGGGTGACATTTCCAGGAAAGGGGTTCCTAAATTCTCCACAGTTTGGGGGCTTCGTTAGCCATAATAACCAGCTGGGCCTTCACTGACACCCCAGATATCTGCCATACCCTCAGGCAAATCCCACTCTATTCAGCTAATGTTGGACATTGGCTCAGCAGTATCTATACTACCTGATTCCATCTACTTGCATTATTTTAAAGATGTGCCTCTTACTGAACCCAGCCTTCACTTGGTGTGCTATTTGAAAAACCATATTACAGTCAGTGGTGAGCTGCAGCCGGTTCGCACCGGTTCGTGAGAACTGGTTGTTAAATTTAGAAGCCTGTTTAGAACCGGTTGTTTCTGGAAGGACAACTAGTTGCAAAAGGGCTTTTAAATTTAACAAACGCTCTAGCAGCTCCCTACCCTTCCCCGGCCCCAGCTCACCTCACTCCGCCTCTGCCTCCTCCCCTGAACGCTCCCGAGGCTTCTCCTCCCCCTTCCCAGCTTCCTGCGAATCAGCTGTTCGCACGGGAAGCCTGGGAGGGCTGAGAAGGAAGCAGCGGCTTCCACCAGGTGAGCTGGGGACGGGGGGGCCAGCGGGAGGAGGGCTCCAGGCGCCACCCGGCGAGGTCGCGGCTGGACCCTGGGGCCGGGCGGCGCGGCTCCTGCTCTCCGGGTCCAGCTGCGACCTCGCCAGGCAGCGCGGTGCGGCTCCTGCCCGGCCCCCGGGTCCGGCCGGGACCTCGGCCAGGCGGGCTCCGGTCCCAGCCCAGCTGGGCCCCCACCTCCAGGCAGCACGGTAAGGGAGCAGGGAGGGCATGTTGGATAGAAGGCAGGGGAGTTGGGGGGCGGGTGGATTAGTGTCGGAGCGATCAGAGGGCAGGGAACAGAGGATTGAACGGGGGCAAGGGTCCCAGGGGGGCAGTTAGGGGTAGGGATTCCAGGGACAGTCAGGGGAGAGAGAGAAGGGGTGGTTGGATGGGGTAGGGGTCCCAGGGTGCCATCAGGAATGAGAGAAGGGGTTGGATGGGGCAAGGGGCAGTCAGGGGACAGGGAAGGGGGGTGGATAGGGCACGGGTCCTGGGGGGGGGGCTGTCAAGGAACATGGGGAGGTTGGATGGGGCAGGAGTCCCCGGGGGGGCATGACCCCCTCATGGGGTGAGGAGGAGGGAACCGGTTGTTAATATTTTGGCAGCTCATCACTGGTTATAACTTCAACTACAAAATGATACATACATATAGACAGCATAATCATAACCAGCAGCCCATAACCAGGTCTGCTACAGACTAGGGACCGAATGGCTGGGCAGCAGTTCTGCAGAAAAGGACCTAGGGGTTACGGTGGATGAAAAGCTGAATATGAGTCAACAGTGTGCCCTTGTTGCCAAGAAGGCTAATGGCATTTTGGGTTGTATAAGTAGGGGCATTTCCAGCAGATCGAGGGATGTGATCATTCCCCTCTACTCAGCACTGGTGAGGCCTCATTTGGAGTACTGTGTCCAGTTTTGGGCCCCACACTACAAGAAGGATGTGGATAAATTGGAGAGAGTCCAGCGGAGGGCAACAAAAATGATTAGGGGGCTGGAGCACATGACTTATGAGGAGAGGCTGAGGGAACTGGGATTGTTTAGTCTGCAGAAGAGAAGAATGAGGGGGGATTTGATAGCTGCTTTCAGCTACCTGAAAGGGGGTTCCAAAGAGGATGGATCTAGACTGTTCTCAGTGGTAGAAGATGACAGAACAAGGAGTAATGGTCTCAAGTTGCAGAGGGGGAGGTTTAGGCTGGATATTAGGAAAAACTTTTTCACTAGTAGGGTGGTGAAGAACTGGAATGGGTTACCTAGGGAGGTAGTGGAATCTCCTTCCTTAGAGGTTTTTAAGGTCAGGCTTGACAAAGCCCTGGCTGGGATGATTTAGTTGGGTTTGGTCCTGCTTTGAGCAGGGGGTTGGACTAGATGACCTCCTGAGGTCCCTTCCAACCCTGAGATTCTATGATTCTTAGACACCTTATAAGACCCCCTTTACATAAGATTTGGTGCCACTACAGGACCTTGGTTGCAAACCCTGTTCTATATGGTCCCAGTTTATATCAATAAAGTCACATCCCCAACGCAAAATTGATGCAGGAAGGGATGACACAAACATCACTGACTGCATCCCAAGTGCTCCCCATCCTTGGGACTGTCTCACTACAGCTACTGTTGGATTAGAAGCCACACCAGTGTAACAGAAAGGGTTTATCAAAGTCATGATCAATAACATGATTGAATCTCTTTACAAACTCAAGGTAAAACTTAGTTTGAACAACAGGGGATTGGATCTGCTTTTGCCTAACAGAAGTCACTGGCTGATGGGGTGGGCTCTCTGTGCTAACAGCTATTAGCAAGTCTTTCTTTTCCCTGCCAGCCAGGTAATCTGCATCAACTTCTTAGCTGCTACCGATTCCAAGGCTGGACTCTGTCTTACAGAGATACCACACAAATCCAAAGGGTCTGAGGGTGAGAGTTTGCTTGCTCTCCCCTGCATCCAGAAGCATTCAGCCATAAAACTGTTTTGCTCTGAAACACCAGTAACCAAATCTGTCCTCAGACCCCGAAGCACAGACTGCTCACTCACAGAATCAGCATGGAGACATTCCTGTTCCAACACCGTTGTCTTCCCAACAAGCTGGTCAAACCCAGCCACTTGGTTATAAGGCTGCTCAACTTCCTTAACTGCTTCTACTCCATCTGAGATCTTTTCAAAGCTACCCACACTGGATCTTTCAAAGGGAACGTCAGTGGATCCATTCACAACAGAAAATTTCTGGCTGTTAGGAACTGAAACTTCCTTGATTAAATCACCTTCACACTCTTCAGTTGCAGTAAACTGCTTCCACAGGTTACCATGAGGATTCCTTTCCCTAGGAGCTTCTCTAAGCAGCAATTCACCCCTCTCAGAAATTCTGCCCTTCCCTGCTTCACCTAGGGCTTGCTCTAAAGGAAACACTTTCCTGAGCAACCACAGACTCCTGCTGGGTCTCACTTACATTCAGAATCACCTCTGGACCATCAGGCAGATTCCTACACAATTCCTTTTCTGGCAAACTTATAGACTTTCTAGATAACAGGTTAGAAGCATTCTCCTTCCCTTGGCCATGAACAAGTTCAGGAATCTTTTCCTTCTTGCTACAAGTTGTCAAACTGTTAGTAGGTAACACAATTAAATCACCTTCATGCTCTCCTTATGGCCTGGCTAGGGTATCACCCTGATTAGACAGAGTTGCTACACCCTTTTCCAACCACACATTAGCAACTGGCAAACTACCAAGCACCAGAATTGTCTGGTCTCTGGGACTTTGCTAAGACACTAACTGGATGCCACCTAGTTATAGTGCCATTCTCCCCAGCAGACACAAACTTAGGACCATCCCCTTCCTGGGCTTTAGCTGTATTTACAACCAACTCCGAGACAACTGAATCACCCTCAACCATCACAGGCTGAAAGGCACCTTCTGTCTGCTCCACAGACACAGAAGAGCCGGAGACACATTCTCCTTCACCAGACACACAGCTTGGGATCTCATTTCCCTTGTCCCAGCACACAGGGCTGTTCACAGACAACTGCTTGGAGACTGGGGTAGCTTCCTCCATAGGCAAGTCAATACCCCTGACCAGGGCCGCCCAGAGGGGGGGGCAAGAGGGGCAATTTGCCCCAGGCCCCGCGTCCTGCAGGGGCCCCCACGAGTGTTTTCTGGGGCCCCTGCGGTTCCGGTTGAGCTCCCGCAGGCATGACTGCGCCAGGTCAAGCGGAGCCCGGGACGAGTGGACCTGCCGCAGGCATGACTGCGGAGGGGGCGCTCGTCCCACGGCTCGGCTGGACCTCCCGCAGGCATGACTGCGGCAGGTCAAGCGGAGCCGTGGGACCACGGCACCCGCCGCAGTCACTCGTCCCGGGCTCTGGTCGACCTGCCGCAGTCATGCCTGCGGGAGCTCAACCGGAGCCAAATGCCGCCCCCCAGGTCTTCGGCGCGCTGGGGTCTAGAGCCGCCCCTGAGCGGGGGCCCCCCGCCGCCGAAGACCCCGGGCCCCCGGAATTCTCTGGGCGGCCCTGCCCCTGACAGACACAGGCACATTTCCTTCACTGTCACATTTCTCCACACAGGAAACAGGTAAGGGATAGGGACACTCATCTTCCACTATCCTTGTCTTCCCAAACTGCTGACTAGACAAAGCCACCAGCTCACAAGGCTGCCTAGGCTTCTCCAAACTTTCCCTACCAGGCACATTGCCACTCCCAATGGAGAAGCTGCTGCTTTTTTCACTACACTGAGCTACTTTCAGCAAATCACAGTTACCCATTTCAGGTTCACTCCCAATGGAGAAGCTGCTGCTTTTTTCACTACACTGAGCTACTTTCAGCAAATCACAGTTACCCATTTCAGGTTCACTTTTACAAGCTGCACTAGCCACCAATCCATCACCCATCACAAATCTACCCTTTCCTTCCCCAGTTAGGGCTTCCACCTGACCTTTTTCTTTAATTTCCTCCTGAGAAACATTTTCCTCACCAATGAGATCTTTCTGCTCTTGATCTAACTCCAGATTCACTTCTGAGACATTAGACAGACATTTAGAAACTCCACTCACAGACACACTGCTTTCCTGCACAGACAAACCTTTGGAGCAACCCTCCTCAGGCAAACCATTGCCCACAATAGACATAGGTGTAAGACCATTCCTGTCCTGTGACTGGCTACTTGAACTGAACAAAGCTTTAACATTTTCCCCAATTAAAAGATCTTTAGGCAATAACTTCCTTACCCCAGCTATGCTTAGCCCCATTCCATTCGAGGTGGATTCTGGCTAAAGGCACACGGACAGGAAACTCATAGAGGATCACAACATTCACACTCTGATTTGGTAAATAATCTTCCTCTTTGACTAGATCTGCTTTAACAAGAGTGATGTGAGATGCCGTAATTTGCCCTAAACAGCTTTTACCATTGACTTTTACACTCTCTATGAATTTTCCATTACCACTCCCATACATAGCACTGGCACAAATTATGGAGCCACCTTCTACTGAACACACAGTAACAGCATCTACATAAAAGGTGGCAGTGTTGGGGTACATTTGCAGTGATGAGCTGCTAAAATCTTAACAACCGGTTCTCTATAAAAAGTTCTGATTTAAGGGATGTGCCAGAGCATGTATTTTTTGTACCAATAGGGTTACCATACGTCCGTATTTTCCCAGGAGGAATTTTTAAATTTTAAAAATTCCGCCCAGACAGCGATTTAAGAACCGACAAGCCTGACATGTCCAGGAAAATACAGATGTATGTTAACCCTACTTAAAGTTCTTTTTAAAAAAGATGGGCCTGAACTAGAAATGAGCTCCGTTTCACATGGGTGGGTCCCTGCCACTCCCTTGGGATGTGCTAGGGTGACCAGATGTCCCTATTTTATAGGGACAGTCTCAATTTTTGGGTCTTTTTCTTATATAGGCCCCTCATCCCCATCCCGATTTTTCACACCTGCTGTCTGGTCACCCTAGGGTGTGCACATGTGTGGATCCCAGCTGCTCCATGTCCCCCCTCATTGAAGCAGGTGTGCAGGGTTACTGCCCTGGGAACTGCAGGGCACCAGTGGACATGGGGCTGGCTCCAGGCAGGGGTGTGGGGCAGGGCTAGCTGGAGGCAGGGAGTGTGACACAGGCTGGCTGCAACAGGGGCTGGCTCTGGGCAAGTGATGCAGACAGGGGCTAGCAGGGGGTGGCTGTGGGCAGGGGTGTGGCAGGGGCTGGCTGCAGGTGGCTGCGGGCAGAGGGTGGCTGTGGCAGGGGGAGCGGGGGAGGGGGGCAGATGGGGTGGCTGCAGGCAGGGGGTGCAGACAGGGGGCTGGGTGACAGGGGCTGGCTGGGGGTGGCTGGGGCAGAGGGAGCGGGGGAGGGGGCCAGATGGGGTGGCTGCAGGCAGGGGGTGCAGACAGGGGGCAGGGTGACAGGGGCTGGCTGGGGGTGGCTGGGGCAGGGGGAGCGGGGGAGGGGGGCTGATGGGGGGCTGGGGGCAGGGTGACAGGGGCTGGCTGTGGCAGGGGGAGCAGGGGAGGGGTGCAGGCAGGGGGCTGGGGGAGGGTGACAGGGGCTGGCTGGGGGTGGCTGGGGCAGGGGGAGCAGGGGAGGGGGGCAGATGGGGGGCTGGGGGCAGGGTGACAGGGGCTGGCTGGGGGTGGCTGTGGCAGGGGGAGCAGGGGAGGGGTGCAGACAGGGGGCTGGGGGCAGGGTGACAGGGGCTGGCTGGGGGTGGCTGTGGCAGGGGGAGCGGGGGAGGGGTGCAGACAGGGGGCTGGGGGAGGGTGACAGGGGTTGGCTGGGGCGGGGGGAGCGGGGGAGGGGTGCAGACGGGGGGCTGGGGGAGGGTGACAGGGGCTGGCTGGGGCAGGGGGAGCGGGGGAGGGGTGCAGACGGGGGGCTGGGGGAGAGTGACAGGGGCTGGCTGGGGCAGGGGGAGCGGGGGAGGGGGGCAGATGGGGGGCTGGGGGCAGGGTGACAGGGGCTGGCTGGGGGTGGCTGTGGCAGGGGGAGCAGGGGAGGGGTGCAGGCAGGGGGCTGGGGGAGGGTGACAGGGGCTGGCTGGGGGTGGCTGGGGCAGGGGGAGCAGGGGAGGGGGGCAGATGGGGGGCTGGGGGCAGGGTGACAGGGGCTGGCTGGGGGTGGCTGTGGCAGGGGGAGCGGGGGAGGGGTGCAGACAGGGGGCTGGGGGAGGGTCACAGGGGCTGGCTGGGGCGGGGGGAGCGGGGGAGGGGTGCAGACGGGGGGCTGGGGGAGGGTGACAGGGGCTGGCTGGGGCGGGGGGAGCGGGGGAGGGGTGCAGACGGGGGGCTGGGGGAGGGTGACAGGGGCTGGCTGGGGCGGGGGGAGCGGGGGAGGGGTGCAGACGGGGGGCTGGGGGAGAGTGACAGGGGCTGGCTGGGGCAGGGGGAGCGGGGGAGGGGGGCAGACACTCCCCCGGGGGGAGGGGCTGGGAGCAGCCCGAGCAGCAGGACGCAGCCGGGGACCCATCAGGCAGCAGCAGGAGCCACAGGGTCAGAGGGCCAAGGAGAAGCAGCAGCAACAGGGCCAGGAGGCAGCCCGCATGGCTCTCGCAGCACAGCGCCCCCCGGCGGCCGGGAGGAGGAATTACAGGCTTCCCAGCCAGAGCCCATCAAAGCTTCCCTCGCAGGGAAGCCGGTTAACAAGGGGTTCTAAAACCGCTTCTAAAATTTAACAACCGGTTCCTGTGAACCGGTGTAAACCGGCTCAAGCTCACCCCTGTACATTTGGTTACACCTAGACAACTGCTCAGAGTTATACAACATACCAACATTGTTATAAACTAGACTTTCAAGAAGATACAGTTTCTGCTGTTCTCCCCTTGCTTTTTTGACTTGGAGCTGGAGTCTAGCCGTCTCCTGTTGCATCTGTCGAGTTTTCTCCTCAGCAGCCAGCAGCTCCAGCCACCCCCTACGAGCTTTCTCTTCTCTCTTAGCAGCTTCTTTCTTTCTTTTATCAGCCTCTTTCTCCAGCTGGGCCAAGGCTTGCTCCTCTTCCATTCCAATTTTTGTCAGTTTTTGCTCATGTTCAAACTGCAGGCTGTCTCTCAAGGCTTGCAGTTTCATTGGTTTTGCTGATGCTTTCTGTCTCATGGTCACTGATCTTTAACCAGCCAAACTCTCAATACCAATATTCGAATTTGGATAGCGTGGGGTTCTGACCCAAAGCTTAATTAACCTGGTTCTGTGGATCCAAGCACGACTACGCCACTGTGACGGTGCTGGTTCTGGCGGGACCCCACTGAGAGTGCCAATTCAGGACCAATTGTTTAAACAGGGCAGTTACAGCCCAAGGCTGGGGTTTTTCTACCTCTAAGGCAAACCAAAGCAGCCAAACAAAGAGGACTTTGGTCTCACCCCACTGCCTAACCATAAGGGGGGAAAGATAGCTCAGTGGTTTGAGCATTGGCCTGCTAAAGCCAGGGTTGTAAGTTCAATCTTTGAAGGGGGCCATTTGGGGAACTGGGGTAAAAATCTGGGGATTGGTCCTGCTTTGAGCAGGAGGTTGGACTAGATGACCTCCTTAAGTCCCTTCCAACCCTGATATTCTATGATTCTATGTCACAAACAATTTCCTTAGACACTCCAGTATCACCGCTCATCCTGGGGATGCATGGTTATGAAAACCAACACCCCAATAAAAGAAAACAGTTCTCTTGATCCCAAACAATCAAGCCCCAGACCCAAGTCAATATACAAACCAGATCTTACCCATAAATCACTGTTGCCAATCCTTTAGAATTTAAAGGTTTATTCATACAAGCAAAAAGATAGAGATGAGAGCTAGAATTGGTTAAATAGAATCAATTACATACAGGAATGGCAAAGTTCTTAGTTCAGGCTTGTAGCAGTGATAGAATAAACTGCAGATTCAAATCAAGTCTCTGGAGTACTGTATATCCACAGCTGGGATGGGTCAGTCCTTTGTGTAGAGCTTCCTTGTAACAAAGTCTCTCCAGAAGTATGAAGCAGGACTGAAGACAAGATGGAGATGAGGCATCAGCCTTTTATAGTCTTTTCCAGGTGTAAGAACACTTCTTTGTTCTTACTGTGGAAAATGACAGCAAAATGGAGTCTGGAGTCGCATGGGCAAGTTTCTACATACTTTGCTGAGTTACAAGGCATATCTGCCTTCTCTCAGTGGGTCAACTGTATAGCTGATGGTCCTTAATGGGCCATCAAGCAGGCTAGGCAGAGCTAACACCAACTTGTCTGGGATGTTTCCCAGAAGCACAGCACAAATTTGAAATACAGATGGTATAGAGCCAATACTCATAACTTCAACTACAAAATGATACATACATATAGACACCATAATTATAACCAGCAACCCATAACCTTGTCTTAGACACCTTATATGACCCCCTTTTACATAAGATTTGGTGCCAGAACGGGACCTTGGTTGCAACCATGTTCTATATGGTCCCAGATTATATCAATAACGTCACACCAGGATTTCACTCCAGTTGCCTGGGAGGAATTCTCCATTCTGTGTCCTATGGAGGTTACTCCCTAGTCTCTCTTTGCAGCTCACTGTGGTTGTTCTGCGAATTAGCTGCTGGTTGTGTTGTTCTTGTATTGCAGGTGTGGAAGCAGGGAAAAAAGAGAGTGTTTAAGTGCAGGCATTTAAGTGTCAGAAACGGAACAACTATTGAGCTAAGTCTTAGCCTAATATCGTGAGACCTGTAGAAGCAGGGCTCATGTCAGAAGCAAGTGGAAAACAGCAGAATAGTCAGTGTGACCTAGCCTTGAGATAACAATGTTTTGAGAAGAGCAAGTGAGAAAATACTGGAATAGATAGCAAATAATCTAAATAAAATTTAAATGTTCTTAATTAATGCACATCACAAAGAGGTATAAATGCTTGTGTGATTTTGCTTGTACTTTGGAGAAACTGAGGCAGAGATGCTCTCTGCCAGCTGTATTCTTCGCCTGCAATTGCTTGAATAAAGTTGTCTCTGATTTGTTGCCTCCAGCCTGAGAGTGGAGTTTTGTTTCTTCCACATGGGATATATGTATTCAAAACCAGCAGAGGGAATTTACAATTCTGTACTTACACACAATAAACACAAACTGAGAATATTCTTAATTTGTTAAAACTTAAGCTCTCTTTCCGTGCAGCAGGAAAGTGAACATTTACTTCTCCCTAGATGATGCCGGACAGTAGTGCAACTTGTGCATTTTACAGTTGCACCTCTTACTATAATATAAAATTAACCTGTTATCACTATAGGTCTCAGTGAGAACATGCACAGCTGGTAAGGCTCAACGGGTAGTGATCAATGGTTCCATGTCTAGTTGGCAGCCGGTATCAAGTGGAGTGCCCCAAGGGTCGGTGCTGGGGCCGGTTTTGTTCAAAATCTTCATTAACGATCTGGAGGATGGTGTGGACTGCACCCTTAGCAAGTTTGCAGATGACACTAAACTGGGAGGAGTGGTTGATACGCTGGAGGGTAGGGATAGGATACAGAGGGACCTAGACAAATTAGAAGATTGGGCCAAAAGAAATATGATGAGGTTCAACAAGGACAAGTGCAGAGTCCTGCACTTAGGACGGAAGAATCCCATGCACTGCTACAGACTAGGGACCGAATGGCTGGGCAGCAGTTCTGCAGAAAAGGACCTAGGGGTTATGGTGGACGAAAAACTGAACATGAGTCAACAATGTGCCCTTGTTGCCAAGAAGGCTAATGGCATTTTGGGTTGTATAAGTAGGGGCATTTCCAGCAGATCGAGGGACGTGATCATTCAGCACTGGTGAGGCCTCATTTGGAGTACTGTGTCCAGTTTTGGGCCCCACACTACAAGAAGGATGTGGATAAATTGGAGAGAGTCCAGCGGAAGGCAACAAAAATGATTAGGGGGCTGGAGCACATGACTTATGAGGAGAGGCTGAGGGAACTGGGGTTGTTTAGCCTGCAGAAGAGAAGAATGAGGGGGGATTTGATAGCTGCTTTCAACTACCTGAAAGGGGGTTCCAAAGAGGATGGATCTAGACTGTTCTCAGTGGTAGAAGATGACAGAACAAGGAGTAATGGTCTCAAGTTGCAGAGGGGGAGGTTTAGGTTGGACATTAGGAAAAACTTTTTCACTAGTAGGGTGGTGAAGAACTGGAATGGGTTACCTAGGGAGGTGGTGGAATCTCGTTCCTTAGAGGTTTTTAAGGTCAGGCTTGACAAAGCCCTGGCTGGGATGATTTAGTTGGGTTTGGTCCTGCTTTGAGCAGGGGGTTGGACTAGATGACCTCCTGAGGTCCCTTCCAACCCTGAGATTCTATGATTCTATGATTCTAAGCTGTGACTCTTACTGATGCATGCTGTCTCCGTGTTTAGCACTTCAACATGCAAGTTCTACACTAACAGAGCACACTTTTGCTGGAAAAAATATGCTTTGCTGCCAACTTCCACCTAGGACATGCAACATCTTTACTGGTGCATACCTGTTTAACTGGAATATGCATGCTAATGCAAGCTGATTACTGTAGCATTTAATATTTGCACTGGTACAGATCCTGCTCAGAAATATGCAAAACCTTTCTTGGTCAAATGAGTCCTGTACTAGTTACAAGGTTTATAGGCTTCCAATTGGATTTCTTACTTCCACAAATCTTTTAATAATATAAGAACCTAAATTCAATATTGTCTACTCTTAATCAAAAAGGCAATATCTTCTGCTTTATTTAAAAACAAACGCTTGAATGATGTTAATGTTATAAAAGGGGTCTGTCAGGATCTGCTGCATGCTTAAAGTGTTTGAGGAGATGAATATCTAATGAATGAATAACTTACTGTGACTATTAAATCGCTGTAGGTGATTGACATCATGAGGGTGAATGTGGACAAGGTTTTGGAACGAGATCCGAAGCTGTCAGAGTTGGATGATGCACTGCGGGCGGAATTTGAGACCAGTGCTACCAAGCTGAAAATAAAGTATTGGTGGAAGAACTGTAAGGTAACCATGACTTGAGTATTTCCAATACAAATTAATGTGACTAAGAACTATAAGTTGTTGAATACTCCATAAAGGGGAAGAAATCCAAATAACTTTTACCAATTTCTGCAGCGTTTACTCATGGTGAATAGTATTTAAGATTACAACATCTGGTCCTTAATGAGCATCTGGATAAGTAAAGTAGATGAACTTTCCAAAAGTTAGGTGTCCTGGCCAAGTTCCTTTACACAAAACATTCTCCAGGACAGAAATGTGGCTAAGGAGAAATGAATGTACTAGTTGAAGGTGTTGGAGATCTAGGAGGAAGAAATTCAGTGATATGGATTGAATGACGACAACACACACAACAGCATGAAGAACCTTTAGTCTCTGACAGTCACGTGTGCTAATTACAGGAAGGCCTGGAAGCCTACTCTTTCTTTGCTGAGAAACCATGACAGAGTGGAAAACATTAATTTGTAAGGCAGGGGAGCAGTAGTTGGGTCTAGAGAAGCTTTTGCCCTCCTTTAAAAATATCTAAGTGAGCTGTTTGTACTAAATTATGTGCTTTTTTTTAACAGATATGGGCAGTGTTGATAGCATTTGTTCGCAGCAGCATCATCATCATCATCACTGGTATGTGTTTAGCTAAAGCACTATTTTGTCAGTAGGACTAGCATACATGGGGCATAAGCTGTAAATCAAATGCAAAAAGTTGTTAATGTAACACACTCTGGTTGTGACTGCTAGTACGTAGGTCATAATATTAAAAAGTTAAGGTTCACACAGTAACGCTAACTTAGCCATATTGCATGCTTGACATATGCTGTAGTTCAAAGTAGTACTTACACTGCTAAATTGATGTTTGAACATAATCTTTGTGATGTGGTGAAGTTATGGCTTCTGTGGGAACCTTATCTGGTGAATCTCAGGCTTTTGTGCATTGAGCAGAAATGGGATCATGCAGGAGACTGGGACCCCCAGCTCCCAGTCCCAGCTCTGCTAGTGACGCTGAGCGTGACCAGGTCACGTGACCACTTCTTTGCCACAGTTTTTCCAGTCTTTAAAATGGGGATAATGACGCATACCTCACAGGGGTTTCCAAAGAGTAACATGCAATATTTTGAGAACTTAGATGACAGAAGCTGTGGACATACACCTTTCTCAAATTCATCTTTCATGGTATTTCTACATTTATTAATCCTTTAGACTCCAGGTTCAACACCCTTATGTCACTTTTTGTTCTTGCAAAGCAGTCTGGCCCTCTTCTATTGGGTCACACCCTTTTCTTAATCCCCAAATGGGTACTCCAGCCAATCAGAGTCCCCTTGCTGTCTTCCAGGCCAGAAGTCAGGCAAAACAAAGAACAAAAAAAGTAGGGAAGCTTCATATGAGACTCCTTCTCCAATCCTCAATAGTGCCTAGATAGCAAGGTAGTTAGGCCAGGTCTACACTGTAAACTTACCCCTGCATGCCATTGATAGAACTATGTGTGAAAAATCCACACCTGTGAGCGACGCAGTTACACCTACCTAACCCCTATTGTAGACAGCGCTATGTGGCCAGGAGAGCTTTTCCCCTCAACATAGCTACTGTCTCTCATGGAGGTGGATAAACTATGCCAATCAGGACCGGCTTCAGGAAGTGCGGGGCCCAATTCGAACATTTTCGGTGGGGCCCCGGCAGGGATGACTAAAAAAACAACATGTAAAAAAAAGCCTTTCATTTCTTAGCAACTGGTCCCCTATAAAAAGTTCTGATTTAAGGGATGTGCCACACTAGATATATTTTGTACCAATAGAGTTACCATACGTCCATATTTTCCTCCCAGATGGCGATTTAAGAACCAAAAAGCCTGACATGTCCGGGAAAATACGAATGTTTGTTAACCCTACCTAAAGTTCTTTTTTAAAAAGATGGACCTGAACTAGAAATGAGCTCCGTTTCACATATGTGGGTCCCCGCCACTCCCTGGGGGTGTGCTAGGGTGACCAGGTGTCCTGATTTTATAGGGACAGTCCAGATTTGTGGGTCTTTTTCTTATATAGGATCCTATTACCCCCCACCCCCTGTCCCGATTTTTCACACTTACTCTCTGGTCACCCTAGGGTGTGCCCATGTGTGGGTCCCAGCTGCTCCCTGCTCCTCTCATTGAAGCAGGTGTGCAGGGTTACTGCCCTGGGAACTGCAGGGCACCAGTGGACATGGTGCTGGCTGGAGGCAGGGCAGGGACTGACTGGAGGTAGGGTCTAGCTGCAGGCAGAGCAAGGGGTGTGGGGCTGGCTGGAGACAGGGGGTTGTGGGACGGGCTGGCTGGCTTCAGGTAGGGCCACAGGGGGATGCGACGTGGGTTGGCAGGGCTGGAGACAGAGGAGTGTGGGACTGGCTGGCTTCAGGCAGCGGGGTGCGTCGAGGGTTGGCTAGAGACAGGGCAGTGGGTGCGGTGCTGGTGCGGAAAGTGCAGGGGATGTGGCAGGGGCTGGCTGGAGACGGGCTGGCTGTGGGCAGGGAGTGTGGGACTGGCTGGAGACAGGGCAGAGTGTGCAGGGTTAGCTAGAGACAGGGGCTGGCTGCGGGCAGGGCAGGGTGTGCGGAGCTGGCTGCAGGCAGGGGCTGGTGCGGGCAGGGCAAGGGGTGCAGGGCTGGCAGCAGACAGTGGCTGGTGCAGGCAGTGCAGGGGTGGTGCAGGCAGAGGGTGCAGCAGGGGCTGGCAGTGGGCAGGGGGTGCGGGTACAGGGGGTACAGCCCACCCTGTATGGTGAGTGCCCCTTCCTCCTCCCTCCCCCACCGGGGTAGCAGCAGCAACTAAACTTCTAAACATAAGCAAGAGCTCCCAGGCTGTTTAGCTTCGGTTAGCCCTAAAGGATCAACAGAATCTTCTATAATACGCAGGCTCTTGACCGATACTTGGTTGGTGAAATCTCAGTCTAGAACACACAACCAGTTTGGGTTTGTGCCCTGCTTCTTCACAGCCTGCCCAAGATCGGAAGAGAGACACGGTGTGAGAGGTAAGATCTTTTATTGGACCAACTTCTCTTGGTAAGAGAAAGTTATTACCCCGCCTGTGAGCCACTCCAGACAGCTTGACAAATCTAATCCTAGAAATGTAGGGCTGGAAGGGACCTCAAGAGGTCATCTAGTCCTTCCTTCATGCAGAGGCAGGCAGGGGCGGCTCTATAAATTAGGCTGCCCCAAGCAGCGCGGCGCGCTGCGCCGCCCTTCCCCGGTCCCGCGGCGGGTGCCGTGGTCCCGCGGCTCTGCTTGAGCTGCCGCAGGCATGCCTGCGGGAGCTCAACCGGAGCCGCGGGACCACGGCACCCGCCGCAGGCATGACTGCGGCAGGTCCACTCGTCCCAGGCTCCGGTGGACCTCCCGCAGGCATGCCTGCGGAAGGTCCGCCGAAGCCAAATGCCGCCCCCCCGGGAAAGGGCCGCCCCACGCGCCTGCTTGGCGCGCTGGGGTCTAGAGCCGGCCCTGGAGGCAGGATTAAATACACCTAAATCATCCCTGAGAGGTGATTGTCTAACCTGTTTTTAAAACCCTCCAATGACCATTTCCCTAGGTAACCTGTTTCAGTGCTTAACTAGCCCTAGGATCAGAGTTTTTCCAACCTCAGTTTCCGCTGTTGCAAACTAAGCTCATTACATCTTGTCTTGCCCTTGCTGGACATGGAGAACCACTGATCACCACCCTCTTTAACAACCTTTTACATAAGCAGCAAAGAATCCTGTGGCACCTTATAGACTAACAGACGTTTTGCAGCATGAGCTTTCGTGGGTGAATACCCACTTCTTCAGATGCAAGTATTCACCCACAAAAGCTCATGCTGCAAAATGTCTGTTAGTCTATAAGGTGCCACAGGATTCTTTGCTGCTTTTACAGAACCAGACTAACACGGCTACCCCTCTGATACTTAACCTTTTACATATTTGAAGACGTATCATGTGCCACCTCAGTGTTCTCTTTGCCTTTGTTTCATACCTTTCCTCCCAGGATCTGAAAATTCTTCACACTCTAGTGAATGGCCTACCATTCTCCCCGAGTGGTACAGGAGACTTAATGTCCCATTTGACAGAAGGGTAGACATACAGAGAGGCCAGGTGTGTTTTTAACACAAAGACCTCATGAGGCAGTAGTCATGCTGAGATGCCTGGCACTGTGCTGCAATCACTGGACAAACACTCCCACCATAGGTAATAATTGGAGATATACCAATCTCCTAGAACTGGAAGGGACCTTGAAAGGTCATCGAGTCCAGCCCCTGCCTTCACTAGCAGGACCAATTTTTTTGCCCCAGATCCCTAAGTGGCCTCCTCAAGGATTGAACTCACAACCCTGGGTTTAGCAGGCCAGTGCTCAAACCACTGAGCTATCCCTCTCCCCATGTGGTGGAAAGAAATGTCCTGATGATGATTTAAATTTGAGCAGAGTCCTAGTTCCATATTTAAACATGATTCTTCTTGAAAGTCTTAGCACTTGTTTATCATTTGCATTTTAAATTACTGGAACAGCAGGTGTCATGGAGTGAGACTGCATATTTTGAAACCCAGTGATACAAAAAGAGGAAGATTACCATGCATAGAGCAGCGGGCCCATGTAATTTTATTTTGACACAAAACTGTCAGGTTTCTTTTCTCCAGCTTTAGGTTTTACTGAATTGCAATATGTATCAGAGTCTAAATGCAGAACAGCAGAGAGCAAATCTCTTTATGTCAAGGCCAGTTCTTTGTTCATAGTATTTGTCTAGCTCTTGAGGTGTGATGCCTTTGGAAGGTCAAATCAAGGTCAGAAACCAGCCAGGATAACCAATTTCACTTGTGTTAGGCTGGCAATTGCAAAACAAATGCATGATTAGCTGTGTTAAACTGGCAATTTTTTTTAAAGTTCTACCAATATTTGTTTCATTGTTTCCTTGTTCTCCACTGTCAGCATCCATCTGTTCTTCTTCGAGTGATTGCTCCAATGCATTCCAGTTAGGTGTGCGCGCCGCGCGTGCACGGCTTCTCCGGAACTTTTTCCCTAGCAACCCCGGCGGGCCGGCTGGCGCCCCCTGGAGTGGCGCCGCCATGGCGCTAAATATATACCCCAGCCGGCCCGTCCGCTCCTCAGTTCCTTCTTACCGCCCGTGACGGCAGTTGGAACTGTGGAGTGCTTGATAGCTCTTCACGTCCCTAGCTTTCTCTAGTTCATTGTTGTACATAGTTAGCATAGTTAGTTATAGTTGTTCAGTTAGCATAGTTAGTGTTAGTTAGTTAGGCTAAAAAAGGGGGGGTTCCCCCTTTTTTTGCCTTAGCCGGTGCGGGCTCATGCCCAAAGCACCGGGCTTTAAGCCCTGCACGGGGTGCCAGAAACCGATGCCCGTAGGAGACCCGCACGACGCGTGTCTCCGCTGCTTAGGCGAAGGGCACCGAACTGACAAGTGCCAGATCTGTTTAAAATTCAAGCCGCGGACCCGCAAGGATCGAGATAGCCGCTTAAAACAGATCCTCATGGAGGAGTCCCTCCAACCACCGGCACCGCCCGCGCCGCCTCCGCGGCCTCCTCCCGTGCAGGACACACCGCCGGCACCGACTGCGGCACCGCCGGCGAAGAAAGCGGCTGCGAAGACTCGGCACCGCTCCCTCTCGCCCGCCAGGAAGCAAAGACTGGCGAAGGCTTTGGCTCAGGCGCGCGTGCAGGACTCCGCCAAGGCAACTCCGCAGCCTGCAGCCCCTGTGGTGCCTCTGCACAAACAGTGCATTGCACCTGTGACTCCGGCGCCGCAAGGGCCGTCGAGTCCGGCGCCGCCTCGCTCCCCGGTGCCGTCCGTGGTCGAGCCTCGGCGGCCGTCGACGCCGGAGACGTTCGCCTCTGCGCGAGAGCTGATACAGCTCATAGAGGCTCCAGGCCTCCGGCCCCCGGCACCGCCGGCGCGGGCTGTCGTCTCCAGGGAAAACCGGCGGCAATGGTCCGGCCACCCTCCATGGAATCGAGGCGTGGACGTCGGTCACGGTCCCGGTCTCGCTCCCGCACCGTCGACAGCTTGCCGTCCCGCCGATCGCGCTCCCGGCACCGCACCCCATCGCGGCACCGATCGCAGTCTCCTCGTCGGTCGAAGTCCCGGTACCGCTCCGTTTCGCGGTACCGGTCGCACTCCCGACGTCGCACCAGATCGAGGTCGCCACCAGCTAGGCACCGCCGGTCTCAGTCCCGGCACCATTCCCGGCACCGAGACTCCCGCGGACGCTCCAGGCGTCGCAGTTCGCACTCTCGGTCGAGCTCCCGACACCGGTCGAGCTCCCGGCACCGCGGTGATCATGGTCGGTCTCGGCATCGGGGATCTTACTCCCGGTCGAGCTCCCGGCACCGGACCAGCCCCCGGCACCGGCGCAGCTCCCGGCACCGGTCGAGCTCCCGGCACCGGTCGAGCTCCCGGCACCGTGAAGACCGTCGAGCGAGGTCGCCTTCCCAGCGCCGAGGGGAAGAGCATCCCCCGGCGGTATGCCCTGGACCCTCTTTGGCACCTCCCTGGCCTTCCCGCCCTGAGTCGGTCGCCTCCGGCGCAGAAGCCTATGGGCTCCCGCCTCCAACGCCGCCAGCCCAGCCTAGCGGGGCCCAGCAGTGGGGTTTTTGGGTCCCATGGGCACAATATGAGTCGGACGCTATGCCTGCTCCGCCGAGGCCTCCAGCGGCCCACCGCAGAGTCCCAGAGGCATCGATATCCCGACCACCGCCATCCCCACCGCCAGCCGTTCCGGTGGTGCCAGAGTGCCCCTCCGAACCCCCAGCCCACCACGCAGTGGACCCCTCTTCGGCTGAGGTCGTTCAGGTGTCATCCTCCTCATCCTCTCCCGATGAGGCAGTGGCCGGCGCGGCATCAAGGGAGCCGCCCCCCGTTGATGCGAAGGCGCATCAAGACTTACTCCGCCGTGTGGCGACGGCTATGGACCTCCCTATAGAGGAAGTAAAAGAGGACGAGGACCCCATCACAAACGTGGTGGGGTCAGACGTGCCAGTCCGGGTTGCGTTACCTTTTGTGCGCACGGTCCAACGAAACGCCACCACCATTTGGCAAACGCCCGCTTCCGTGCCTCCCACAGCCAGGGGAGTGGAAAGGAAGTACTCAGTCCCTCCATCGGGCTATGAGTACCTGTACGTGCATCCAACTCCGGACTCCCTGGTGGTACAGTCCGTTAACGATAGGGAGCGTAACGGCCAGCCGGCCGCTGCCCCAAAGGCGAAAGAGGCAAGGCGGATGGACCTTCTCGGCCGAAAGGTCTATTCTGCAGGGGGCCTGCAGATGAGGATCGGTAACCAACAGGTCCTCCTGGCCAGATACGTGTTCGACATACTCACGTCTCTGGCCAAGTTCACTGACCTCCTGCCGTCAACATCCCGCCAGGACTTCACCACAATGTTGGAGGAAGGGAGGCGGTCCTCTCGCTCCTCCATTACAGCCGGCCTCGACGCGGCGGACTCAGGGGCACGGACCTTAGCAACAGGGGTCACGATGCGGCGCATCGCCTGGCTCCAATCTTCCACCCTGCCTCCAGAAGTCCAGTTTACTCTCCAGGATTTGCCCTTTGACACCAAGGGATTGTTTTCGGAGAAGACGGATTCGCGGATCCAGTCGCTCAAGGACGGCCGGGTGGCGATCCGGACACTCGGGATGCATACGCCGGTTACGCAACGTAGACCTTTCCGCCCGCAGCCCTCCCGCTATCAGTCGCGGTACCGACCCTACCCGGCTCGGCGACCGGCCCAAAATCGCCGTCGCCCGTCGGGCAACCGCTGAAACCGGGGCCAGGCCGCTTCCAAAGCCCCACAGGCAGCAAAGCAACCCTTTTGATGGGACGCACGAGGGCTGCACATCACTCTCCCCTACGGATCCTCATCGTTTATTTCACAACCGCCTCTCCCGTTTTTTCTTGGAGTGGTCCCGAGTAACGTCGGACGGCTGGGTGCTCAGCACGGTCCACTCGGGATACCGTCTTCAGTTTGTTTCTCCACCTCCTTCCCACCCACCTTCCCTGTCCCTCTTCAGGGACCCCTCTCACGAGCAAGTCCTCCTACAAGAGGTCCAGACTCTGTTGAGCGTGGGTGCCATAGAGGAGGTGCCTCCCTCCAGGCGGGGCAGGGGATTTTACTCCAGGTATTTCCTCATCCCCAAGGCAAAAGGCGGGCTACGTCCTATCCTGGACCTTCGCGGGCTGAACAGATACCTACTCAAGCCCAAGTTCCGCATGGTCACCTTGGGGACCATCATTCCCTCCCTGGATCCGGGAGACTGGTTTGCGGCCCTCGACATGAAGGATGCCTACTTCCATGTCGCTATCTACCCCCCTCATCGGCGCTACCTTCGGTTTGTGGCCAACGACGCCCACTACCAATTCGCCGTGTTGCCATTCGGCCTTTCGACCGCCCCCAGAGTATTCACCAAATGCATGGCGGTCGTCGCCGCAGCACTGCGACGGAACCAGATACACGTATACCCGTACCTGGACGACTGGCTGATTCGCGGTCTGTCCAGACAGCTCGTGGAGAGTCAGATAATAGAGGTCCTGGCCCTCTTTCGGCGCCTCGGTCTTCTTGTCAACACCGAGAAGTCAACTTTGATTCCGACGCAGCGAGTCGAATTCATTGGGGCGGTCCTCGACTCCACGATGGCCAGAGCCTGTCTCCCTCGCGCTCGACACCAGACGATGGTCTCCATCATCCGAGACCTCGTCAGTTTCCCGACCACGACGGTGCGGTCATGCCTCCGCCTCCTGGGCCACATGGCATCGTGTACATACGTCACCGCGTACGCACGACTTCACCTTCGTCCGTTTCAGTCCTGGCTCGCGACGGTGTACCGCCCGCATCGCGACACCATCGACATGGTGGTCACAGTCAACAGGACGGCTCTCGACTCCCTCCGCTGGTGGCTCGACCCGGAGGTCGTGTGCGCCGGAGTTCCGTTCCACCCTCCCCGGCCATCGGCAACGTTGACCACGGACGCCTCTGCGCTCGGATGGGGGGCTCACCTGGGAGACCTCCACACTCAAGGCCTCTGGTCAGCAAGCGAGCTCACACTCCACATCAATGTCCGCGAGCTCCGAGCAATCCGTATTGCATGTCACACCTTTCGGACCAAGCTGCAAGGCCGCTGTGTGACAGTATTCACGGACAACACAACAGCAATGTTCTACGTGAACAAGCAGGGCGGAGCCCGCTCGTCACCTCTCTGCAGGGAAGCGATCCTCCTGTGGGAATTCTGTGTGGCCCACTCCATTCACCTGGAAGCGTCCTTTCTTCCGGGAGTGCAGAACACGCTGGCCGACCATCTCAGCAGGTCGTTTCTCTCCCACGAGTGGTCCCTCCGTCCCGACGTTGCTCTCACGATCTTCCAGAGGTGGGGGTTTCCCCGGGTCGACCTCTTCGCCTCCAAGGCGAACAGGAAGTGTCTCCAGTTCTGTTCGTTCCGGGGGCACTCGCCGGGCTCTCTGTCGGACGCTTTCCTGTATCCGTGGCAGACTCACCTCCTCTATGCCTTCCCTCCGTTTCCACTCGTGCACAGAGTGCTCCAGAAGCTTCGGAGGGATCGAGCCACCATGATACTCGTGGCTCCAGCCTGGCCGAGGCAGCATTGGTACACCCTGCTGCTCGAGCTCTCCGTTCGGGAGCCCATCACCCTCCCATTGTGGCCGGACCTCATCACGCAGGACTTCGGCAAACTCCACCATCCGAATCTGCAGTCCCTCCATCTTACAGCCTGGTACCTGCGTGGTTGACCCACGCAGAGAGGGGCTGTTCGGCGGCGGTGCAGCAAGTCCTGCTTGAAAGCAGAAAGCCTTCCACTCGTACCACCTACATGGCAAAATGGAAGAGGTTCGCGCTCTGGTGTGACCAGCAAGGGCTCAACCCATTCGTGGTACCTGTCCCTACCATCCTAGATTACCTATGGTACCTTAAGGAACAGGGTCTGGCGGTTTCCTCCTTGCGGGTCCACCTCGCATCACTGTCCGCCTTTCGTCCGTCGGTGGAGGGTCGAACCATCTTTTCCAATCCGATGGTCTCCCGCTTCCTGAAGGGCCTCGACCGCTTGTACCCGCCAGTACGTCGCCCTGCCCCGACCTGGGACTTGAACCTCGTCCTGGCCAGGCTCATGTGTCCGCCATTCGAGCCTATGGCCACGTGTTCTCTCCTCTACCTCTCCTATAAAACGGCATTCCTGGTTGCCATAACGTCTGCAAGGAGAGTCTCGGAGCTCCGAGCATTGACGGTGGGCCCCCCCTACACCGTCTTTCACGCTGATAAGGTGCAGTTTCGTCCTCACCCGGCCTTCCTACCAAAGGTGGTCTCGGCCTTCCACCTTAATCAGGACGTCTTTCTCCCGGTTTTCTTTCCGAAGCCCCATGCTTCGTCCCGGGAGCAACAGCTCCACACTCTCGACGTCCGTCGGGCGCTGGCGTTTTACATCGACCGGACAAGGTCCTTTCGGCGTTCCACCCAACTCTTCATCGCAGTCGCTGATCGCATGAAGGGCGAACCGGTCTCTACCCAGCGCATTTCCTCCTGGGTGACTCAATGCATCAGGTCATGCTACGAGCTTGCTCACGTGACACCATGCCGACTCACCGCTCACTCTACAAGGGCACACGCCTCGTCAGCCGCCTTCCTGAACCATGTCCCCATCCAGGACATCTGCAGAGCGGCCACCTGGTCTTCGGTCCACACCTTCGCCTCCCACTACGCGTTGGTGCAGCAGTCTAGAGACGATGCAGCCTTCAGCTCTGCGGTATTGCATTCCGCCACGTCTCACTCCGACCCCACCGCCTAGGTAAGGCTTGGGAATCACCTAACTGGAATGCATTGGAGCAATCACTCGAAGAAGAAAGAACGGTTACTCACCTGTAGTAACTGTTGTTCTTCGAGATGTGTTGCTCCAATCCATTCCAGACCCGCCCTCCTTCCCCACTGTCGGAGTAGCCGGCAAGAAGGAACTGAGGAGCGGACGGGCCGGCTGGGGTATATATTTAGCGCCATGGCGGCGCCACTCCAGGGGGCGCCAGCCGGCCCGCCGGGGTTGCTAGGGAAAAAGTTCCGGAGAAGCCGTGCACGCGCGGCGCGCACACCTAACTGGAATGGATTGGAGCAACACATCTCGAAGAACAACAGTTACTACAGGTGAGTAACCGTTCTTTCTCTTGTCCTTAGACTGGAAGCGTTTTAGGGCAGGGACTGTCTTTCTGTTCTGGCTTTGTACAGAGGCTGGCACAGTGGGGTCCTGCTGTGACGAAGTGGGACTGTTCTTAATGTTTCCTCTGAATACCGTGTGGGTGCCTCAGTTTTCCCTATGCATTTCTTAAGTCTCCAGCATACATAAATGGCCGACACTCTGTCTCCCGGCAACAAATGGCCCGGGCCCTTCCCCTCTACAAGTGGATCCACAGGGTTCTTCCCTTTCGAGCTGCTGTATGGGAGGAGAGTGAGGGGACCCCTGGACCTGGAAGGGGAGGATTGGGAGGAGAAGGGGGAAGACCCCCTAGTGGATCTCTTCCCTGAGGTGGGAGCCAATCTTCCCATCAGGCGTTCCCCATTCAAAGTCACTGGGAAAACAGCCCAGAACCTGGAGAGAGAGGTCTAGAACCTGCCGGCTTTAGATGTGATCCAGGCATTCAACAGCCCATGGGCCTCACCTGTGGGGCTGGCCCCCAAGGAAGATGGAATGATCTGGTTCTGTGGGGAATATCAGAAAATTAAAGCCATCACCGTGTCCGATGCCTACCCCATGCCTAGGCCTGGGGAGATTCTAGACAAGCTGAGGGGGATGGAGAACTTGGCCCTGGCGTACGATGACATGTGTGTCTTTACCCAGACCTAGGAGAAACATGTGTCCCAGGTGAAGAGGGGGGCTGGGCTGCCTCAAGGAGGCAGGACTGATGGTAAAAGCCAAAAAGTGCAAGGTGGAGATGATCAAAGATTGGCCCATTCCAGGATGGCGGGGTGCTATCGGAGGTTTGTACCTCACGTTAGGCCCCTAGCTGCCCCCATCCCTGAGCTATGTAAGACGGGTAAGCCAGACGAGGTGGTCTGGACTGAGCAGTGCCAGAGGGCTCTCTGTATACTTAAGGAGACTCTAATCCAGGGCCCGGTAAATTTGGTAAACCCAGACTTTGCCAAGCCCTTTGCAGTGTTCACCGATGCCTGAGACGCAGGGCTGGGCACGGTGCTCATGCAAGCCGATGCTGATGGGGGGGAGACACCCCATTAGGTACCTCAGCAAAAAACTGCTGCCCCAGGAGCAGAACTCTGCGGCCTCAGAGAAGAATTGCCTGGCCATGGTGCCGGCCCTTAGAAAGCTGCAGCTGGATCTATTTGGGGGGCGCTTTACTGTGTATACTGACTACTCTCCTCCAATGTGGCAGCATCAAATGCAAGGGGCTGATGCCGAGCTGCTGGGGACAGAGACACCTGTTCAGAGGGTGGCCAACGTCAAGATGGGGGCTCTTAACCAAAAAAGCCTGAATTGCAGCCCTCCAAACTGGAGCACTGGGAAAAGACCCAATCTCAGTTTGAACCCTAGGGATATTGGGGTGGGAAAAGGGTACGGGCTGCATAAACCTTCCCACATGCAGCTTGCAGGCGCCATCAAGCACAACAGACCCACGGGAGGGTGTGAAACTGGAAGGGCCTGGTGTAACTCCCACCAAGGAATGGGAGAGATAATGGGGTATCCATGGGAATGTGGGTGGGTTCGAACTTCCCCAGGTCACTGGATAAAGTGACCTCGCTCAGTTCAATCTCGAAGGGGGGAGAGATGTGATAAAGTGGGACTGTTCTTAATGTTTCCTCTGAATACCGTGTGGGTTCCTCAGTTTCCCCTATGCATTTCTTAAGTCTCCAGCATGCATAAATGGCTGACACTCTGTCTCCTGGCAACAAATGGCCCGGGCCCTTCCCCCCTGCAAGGGGATGCTAAAGGTGTGGGAGAACAAAGAGGTCAGGTGACCTCCTGGCCCGGGAAAGGAACTCAGCAGAGAAGGAGGGGCTGAAGGGGGTTTCAGTTTGGAGCTGGCTGGGGATGGGAAGTGAGGGCAGACGGGGTTGTCTGGCTTGCTGGGCCCCAGAATGGACCCAGCTGAGGGGTCCCGTTCTCTGTACCTACAAGCTCTGTTTTAGATCGTATTCCTGTCATCTAATAAACCGCTGTTTTACTGGCTGGCTAAGAGTCACGTCTGACCCTCTGGCTTCCCCAGGACCTTGCCTGGGCGGATTCGCTGTGGGAAGTGTGCGGAGGGGCAGAGGATGCTGAATGCTCCAAGGTCTGACCCAGGAAGGTGAAGCCGTGTGAGCTTCTTGCCCTGAAGACAGTCTGCTCCAAGGGAGAGGAGGCTTCCCAAAGTCCTGACTGGCTCTGTGGGGAGCAGTTCCAAAGCATCGCCCGGGGACCCTGTGACACCTGCTTCATGCCTAACACTCCTGGGCACTACTGCAATACACCTACATACTAATATGATTGATTGTATTGCTGTAGTGCTTAGGAGCTCTAGTCTTGGATCAGGAGCCCATAGTGCTAGGCACTGTACAAACACAGAACAAAAAGATGGCCCCTGCCCCAGAGAGCTTCCGGTCTGGGAAGTTGGCAATTCTAGGTCCTAAGCATTTTGGCAGGTGTTAATGGCCACTGTGTGGACTAATTCACCTGGCCCCTGTGTATATGAGGCACCTTATGGATAGGGTTCACCTGGCAGCTGTCTCGTATAAGCAAATACAAGTAGTAGAAAGGCTTATTATTTGTACTGTGGTAGCAAGGAGGAGTCTCAGTCATAGATTTTAAGGTCCAAGGGACCATTGTGACCATTTGGTCTGACCTCCTAGCACAGGTCAGAGAGAACCTCGCCCAGTGATTCCTGCATCACATTCATCAGTTTTAGAAAGATACTTTTTTAGTCTTGATTTAAAGGCTTCAGGGGATGAAGAATCCACTATGACCCTAGGTGAGTTGTTCCAGTAGTTAATTACTCTCACTGTGAAGAAATTGCACCTTATTTCTAGTCTGAATCTCTCTAATTTCAGCTTCCAACCATTGGTTCTCATTCTGCCTTTGTCAGCTCCATTGAAGAACATTCTGCAATTGGAAATCTCCTCCCTGTGTAGGTACTTGAGTTCAAGTCACCTTTTAACCTTCCCTTCAATGGTGACCACTTCCTCTCAGCCAGGAGCCCATTATGCTAGGCCAGTGGTTCTCAACCAGGGAGACGCGAACCCCTAGGGGCACACAGAGGTCTTCCAGTTAATATCTACATTAACTCATCTAGATATTTGCCCAGTTTTACAACAGGCTACATCAAAAGCACTAGCAAAGTTAGTACAGACTAAAATTTCCTACAGGCAATGACGTGTTTATACTGCTCTATAGACTGTACACTGAAATGTAAGTACAATAGTTATATTCCAATTGATTTATGCTGTCCTTATGCATAGAATGTCCTTCAAGAACTCATTCATAAAGCCACTCTACTTTCCTTCAAATCCTTCCTCCAGCCCCCCGACAAGGAATTAGCCCTGGCCCAGTAGAGGCCCCAAGGGGAAGAGCTGAGACACACTTGACTCTCTATTTTATCCCTCTCACTCCACCCTTGGTCTTTTCCACAGAATGTAAACTCTTTGGGGCAGGGACCCTCGTCTCTATACGTGCAGGCAGTGCTCAGCAGAGCAAGGGGGCTAACAGAGGGCAAATCACACACCACGCAGCAACACCGAACCACTTTTCCAGGGTTTTTGTCCTTTGTCCTTTGCTGCCAGTCCAATGGGTCTGTGGCCACTTCATCCATTGTGATCCCCAGCTTGTTCCATGCTAAGAGGGAATCCTGCCCCAACTACCTGCGCTTCGTGTTGGGAGCCATCCAGCTGCCTGTACTGTATATGCAATTTGGTGCTCTCAACCCGAAGCCCCAGTGGACATATAAGAAAGGGGGCTGAACGCGGCAGACCCACTAGCCAAAACCCAGCTTTGGGGTGAAAAACTATGGCCAAAGCTTTCAAAGCATCTAACATCCAGTATCTAAAGCCAGCTCTAGACACCTTGAGAAGCAGCTTGATTATTTGGAGACACTGGACTCCTGCTGATTTCAGCAACTCTGAAAAATCAGCCCACTTAATTAGGTGCCTAAATAGGGATGTAGGTACCAAACTTGAAAACACCCAAATGGGAACAGATTGGTCCAAATACCCATCCCTTGGTCAAATTCTAATGAACAGCCAATGACCTTCAAAATGCTGGACCTCCCTGGCTTCAGTTGGGGCTGATGCAGATGCTGGGCAACCCCTTTGCAATTTGGGTGCTGTGATTACAGCTGTGGAAAATTCCCAAGCCATGATCTTGGCTGAGCCAATGCTTCATAGGGGTCAGGCCTTGGCTTTTCTTTATCTTAAAGGTAACTAGAAAATAATTTAATTTAAAATTAATTAGGTCCATTACGTCCATCAATGGCTATTAGGATGGGCAGGGATGGTGTCCCTAGCCTCTGTTTGCCAGAAGCTGGAAATGGGTGACAGGGGATGGATCACTTGGTGATTACCTGTTCTGTTTATTCCCTCTGGGGCACCTGGCATTGGCCACTGTCAGAAGACAGGATACTGGGCTAGGTGCACCTGTGGTCTGACCCAGTATGGCCGTTCTTATGTTAAAAATTAAGTGAGGAACTCAATGAAAATGAGACACTGCATCTAGCTCAAAGGTGCTAAACTTGATCATGCCAGTACAAGTGTGATCAGAATCAGGTCCAATATTTTAACCTCTACTGAAAGTCAAAGCTAAAGTCACTCATTTCTGGGCTGTTGAACACCCATCGAGCTTGTTTGCCGAGTGCACAACAGACAGATTTGTCAGGCACCACCGCTTTGAGACAGCCATTACTGAATAGGAGTACTTGTGGCACTTTAGAGACTAACAAATTTATTTTAGCGTGAGCTACAGCTCACTTCTTCGGATGCATAGAATGGAACACACAGACAGGAGATATTTATACATACAGAGAACATGAAAAGCATACTTCCACCTTTTCATGTTCTCTGTATGTATAAATATCTCCTGTCTGTGTGTTCCATTCTATGCATCCGAAGAAGTGAGCTGTAGCTCACGAAAGCTCATGCTAAAATAAATTTGTTAGTCTCTAAGGTGCCACAAGTACTCCTGTTCTTTTTGCAGATACAGACTAACACGGCTGCTACTCTGAAACCCATTACTGAATGTAATGAAGCCTGACATTGGTGTGTTTGTTTAGGAGGCCCTATATCTCCTTCTATAGAAATTCCAATCTGTTTGGGATCTAAACAAATAACATTTATGGGTCAGCGAAGATCAGTATGAACAATTTCACTGCGATTATCGCAGCTTACAGACTGAAGATGGAACGTCGTATTTAGATGCATCTGATGGAGACATGGGGAAGATGCTCCATGCACAGCCTGCATGGAAGGGGTTGTAATAAGCCAGCAGACAGCCGTTTGGGAACTTTACATTTTCCACGGCAACTTTAAACAAAGCTACAGGAGACATGAGCAGAGCCAGCAGAAAGCTGCTAATTTGCATCAAATGAACCATACGGCAGGAACTATTGTCTTCAAAGTGCTTTTGACTCTGAAAAGAGAGACTGTCTAAATTTCATCAAGGGGGCCCATGTCCATCATCTCTCTGAGACGCCATAGTAAATGCGCTCACCTTGCAAGGAAGCAGAGGTTTTCTTCTACTCACCCTGCAAACTAATGCCAGGATCAAAGAGTTAAGCTGGGCTTAAGTGCGAAAGTGTAGTGGAGTGATTACCTGCTCCTGCCATGTGGGGCTTGAAACAGCCCAGGGGAGGGCTGCGGCTGGGGGCAAGAAGCCTGGGCTGATTGGAGGAAAGTAGGCTCAGCTGGGGCTATGCCCCAATCAGGCCCAGCTGGCCCCTATAAAAGGCTGTGAGCCAGCAGCCCAGGCAGTCTCTTGCTGCATGTAGAAGGAGAAGGGCCTCGGGCCTCTCTGCAAGGTGCTGAGAAGGGAACCTAGAGTGGAGCAGGGCTGGGGAGCTCCAGCCCAGGAAAGCCTCAGGCTGAAGGCCCCTCAGGTATTGGGTTGCAGGGGGAAGCCCATGGGTAGGCAGAGGCAGCAGGTCTGAACCCCCTTTGCCTATGATGAGTGGCTTACACTGCAGTCTGCCCCAGTGAGCGGGGGGCCAGACAGGAACTGGCAGTAGTCAAACACTGAGGTGAAGTGGGGATAGTGGGTGGGGGTTCCCCTGTCAGGGGTAGACCCTGAGGCTGTGAGGGGTTACTGCCAGGGGGGCAGCACTCCAGGTAAAAGGGGCACTGGGGTCCTGGGAGGGACATGGGGCCACAAGTAATGCAGATCATTGGCCTATAGAGGGTGCTCTGGAGCTGGAATGAGCGAATTCCCAGAAGTCACCAGCAGGAAGTGCTGTGGCAGTGAGTCCAGAGGCTTACAGGAGGATTAAATAACACTTCCTTATTTACTTTCTTCAGGTCAGTCATGATTTTATAGATCTCTATCATATCCCCCTGAGTCATCTCTTTTCCAAGCTAAAAAGTCCCAGTCTTATTATTCTCTCCTTATACGGAAGTTGTTCCATACCCCTAGTCATTTTTGTTGCCTTTTTGTACCTTTTCCATTTCCAATATATCTTTGAGATAGGACAAATCTATCTGCACACAGTATTCAAGATATGGATGTACTATGGTTTTATATAGAGGCAATATATTAATTCTGTTAATGTTGCATTTGATTAGACACTATACAGTGCCTAGCACAACAGATCCTTGTCCATGACTAGGGCTCCTGAGTACTATGCTGAGACAAATAAATAGTAACAATGATGATGTAGAATAGACCCAAGCTCTCCCTCCTGTACCTGGGCTGGCTCTGCAGAGTTAAGAGGATCAAAATGCAACAAATCCTCCCCTTCTCATGTTTGTCACAGCTCTGATTCCAATACACACACACAGAGCAGGCCAGCTAAGGAGAGGCCATTTTTAGACAGTCATGTTTCAGAGCAAAAGCATGTTATAGTACTGAAGTGACATCTTTCAGGGGGCCCCAGCATGTGCTGGGCAGCTTAGTCTAAGGAGGGCAGCCCATAGTTCATGAGGATGTGCCCCTCCCTACTTGACCACACTCCCAGCATAGGGTTAGGAACACCTGGTCATAAAGGACCCTGGCAGCTACAGTCAGCACCACCTACCAGGCTGTTAAAAGTCCAGTCAGCAGTGCTGCGGGTCTAAAGCAGGCAGTCGCTACATGTCCTGGCACTGTGCTATGCCCCAGAAGTGACCAGCAGGTCTGGCTCCTAGTTAGGGGGGCCATGGGGCTCTGTGGGCTGTCTTTCTCCCCCCCCCCCAGTACCAGCT
This sequence comes from Mauremys mutica, assembly GCF_020497125.1. Taxonomy (NCBI): domain Eukaryota; kingdom Metazoa; phylum Chordata; order Testudines; family Geoemydidae; genus Mauremys; species Mauremys mutica. The sequence goes on along the minus strand of NC_059091.1, from coordinate 8,825,810 downwards.
CCACATTCCCATTGGTTGGGAACCATGGCCAATAGGAGCTGGTAGGGCGGTGCCTGCATGTGAGAGCAGTGCACAGAGAGACCTGGCCACTAGCCTAAGAGCTGGACCTGCTGCTGGCAGCTTCCTGGGTGCAGCGCAGAGCCAGGGCAGGCAGGCAGCCTGCCTTAGCCCTGCTGTGCCACTAACTGGGAGCCAGCTGAGGTAAGCCTGTGCCCGTACCCCAGCCCTGAGCACTGCCCACAAACCGAGCCCCCTCCTGCACCCCAACCTTCTCATCCCTGGCCCCACCCCAGAGCCTGCACTGCTAGCTGGAGCCCTCATGCTCTGCACCCCAACCCTTTGCCTCAAGATGCAGCCCCCTCCTGCATGCTGAATCCCTTGGCCCCAGCCTGGAGCTTCCTCCTACACCCCAAACCCCGCATCCCCAGCCAGACCCCTCACTCCCTCCTGCACCCCAACTCCCTGTCCCAGCCTGGAGCCCCCACCCACACCCTAAACTCATCATTTCTGGCCCCCCCCCTGGAGCCTGCACCCCCAGTTAGAGCCCTCACCCCCTCCCACACCCCAATCCCCTGCCACAGCTCAGTGAAAGTGAGGGTGGGGAAGAGCGAGACACCAAGGGAGGGGGAATGTAGTGATTGGGGGGCAGGGTCTCAGGGAAAGGGCAGGGCTAAGGTGTTTGGTTTTGTGTGATTAGGAAATTGGCAACCCTAAGCATATACAGCTCCCCAGCTCTCAAACTGCACTCCCAGCATGCACTGCTCCCCCCTCAGCTGCTGTTCCAGCACACACTGCTCCACCTTGAGCCATGTCCCCAGCATGCCCTGCCCCCATTCAGGGTGCAGTCCCATCATGCCCTGCTCTCCCATGCAGGCTGCATTGCCTCCCCAGGGGCCACTGCTGTCCCAGCATGCACCATGCCCCTCAGCCATACTCCCACCATGCACCCCGCCCTCCACACATGCCCTGCGCCATTCCATCCCCAACCCCAGGGGGCGCTGCCGCCAGCGCAGAGTGACCAGGCAACTCCCTCACAGCCCGCCCCTCCCTGCGGTGCCCGGCTAGCCCCGCCCCTTGAGCTGGGCGGGGTGACTTCAGCAGCCTCGTTATGGTGCCCGAAACGGGGGTGGGGAGTTAGAGCCTCGCTGTGGTCTCACAGCGGCGGCGGGAGGAGTTTCACACTGGCTGCTTCGGAGACGCCTTCGCACTAAGGCCACGCGCTGCTTCGGCGCAAAGCCTGGTGGGTAACGGCTCAGGGAGGGGCCGCGCGTGGGCGGGGGGAGCTTCCTCCCCCTTTCCTCAGGTGCCCCCGGCCGGGTTGTTGGGGGAGGGGCGGGGGGGCTCTTCTCGCCTCTCTCTCGCTAGGTGCGGTCGTTGGGGGGAGGGGCGGGGCGGGGGCTCTTCTCGCCTCTCTTGGTGCCGGTGGTTCGGGGGGGGCCGCCCCGCTTGCCGCGGGGGGGGGGCCTGGGCTCGGGCCCTGCTGCGGGCCCCGGGGCTGACACCGGCTGCCGGGCCCCGCCTGCTCCCGGCTGTGCGGGGCGCTGCGAGCCTGCGCGGGGCCGGGGGGATTGTGTTGCCCGGCGCCCCGGCTCGCGGTGTGGCGGGAGCGGCCCGCGCCACTGGGGATGCCGGAGAGCCCGGGTCCTTGGCTGCCCGCGCCTCAGCCTCGCTCTGCGCCACCCCCAGGCTGTGGTCCGTGCCCCCCGCAGTGTCCTGTGGCTGATGGCTGCCCCCATAGTGCCCCGGGGGCAGGTGGGGTAGGACACACCAGTGCCCTTGCGGGGGTGCCCTAGGCCAGACCGACCAGTTTGTCAAAGGCACCTCGGACATTGTGGTGCCGGTCAGATCTGCAGCTCACACTTTAGCGAGGGATACGCAGCCGACACACGCGGCCCATGTGTGCCAGTTTTATTGGGCACCTCCTTTTTGGCTTTTTTTTTTTTAAAGCAGCAACCATATTTTCTGGTGGGCAACCAAATCTGAGATCCAGATTGTCTCTAGAGTGTGTGCAGTCCTTTATAAATCTAAATAAGACAGAATTTAATCTTGTGAGGAAGGATTTTTTAGATGAGTGATGCATTCAAATTGTATGAATTGCGGTGAAGACAGGAGAGAATCTAACTCTCTGCCTTTTTTTTCTTCTTCATACAGATCCTACTTTCTTCTTCAAAATAGGTGTAAAAGTGTTGACCTGTCAGGCAGGTGGAGTGGCTCAGGATGGAGCACTAAATTGTGTATAAGAGATAACTGAGCTCTCAAAATACATGGCTTAACTTTTCTTGGGAACTGGTTCTTTTAACCCTTTTAAATTTATTGGGCAAGGAGGATGTTTCAGACAAAAATCTTTGGATTTTAGCATCTTGGAAGAAACCATTCTGTGTGTGGCAGAAGAATATGAGGTTCCAGGTGCCCTACGTTATACGTGGGCCACCTTATAAGCTTGTGTCCTAAGCATACATAGCATAGATATAAAGTCTACTGGCTGCTGTCATGCAGTTGATCATTGACCCTTAGTAGCTGTGATGAATAATTTGAAAGTTATTTCAATTTATTCCAGTGCTTGCAAGTTGAAGCTAGAAAAATTTAGAGTGGAAATAAGGCTTATTTTTAACAATGAGGGTAATTAACCATTGGAAAAATTACCAGCTGTTGTGGTAGACTCTCCATCAAACTTTTGAAATCAAGATTGGATGCCTTTCTAAAGGATCTGCACTAGGTCAAATGGGAATTAAGTCAGGGCAGTCCTATGCCTTGTGTTATGCAGGTCAGCCTAAATCAGTAGTTTTCAACTTTTTTTCATTTGTGGACTCTTAAAAAATTTCAAATGGAGGTGCAGGACCCCTTTGGAAATCCTAGATATAGTCTGTGGACGCCCATGGGTCTGCGGATCACAGGTTGAAACCTCTTAGAAGAGACAATTATGATCATCTGGCCTTAGCAATCTGTGAATCTCTTCATTTTTGGTCTATAGGGTAGATATTTTAAGGAGGAGAGTGACACTCAGAGACTGGCTCAAAGGGTCCTCCAGCGAAACTTAAGTCAGCGTTCTTTCAGCATCATTAAAATGGATTTAGAAGACAACAATGGTAAGTATTTCTTTGCTGGCTTGTAACATTCATGCAGGGGTCTGGACTAGATGACCTCTGGAGGTCCCTTCCAGTCCTACAATTCTGATTCTATTCATGGTTCCTGCAAAGATACAGTGAGAGACAGCTTAGATCTTTGAAAGTATTAAAGTATCTTAAACTTGATTAAAAGGAGGGAGTGGCTTCTAGGGAAGTAACTTTCCCCTCTAGGCATTAAGTTTGGTGGATATATGCATCTGTGTATTAGAGCAGTGGTTCACTGCACCTGATTTTGGGTCCCAGAATGAAAGAATTTGTGGTCTTCTTGCAGTTCAAAACCACACAAACTTTAGAGGCAATAAAAAGATGATGTGGGTCAATATCACAGCAAGAAACCATACCTAGGTTTTGCAAGGTGGGTGTGAGACTGCTTGGGTGATATGTAGTTCCTGGGTGGGTGACTGGGTGTACTGAGACAAACTCTTCTAGGCAGCATATTGGGTGCAGACATGCATCACCATGCCCCAACCTTTGTTAGCCGGGAAGGCTGGAGTGGGGGTGTAACTCAGCGGTGTGGGGTTCATTTTATTTATATAGCATATGCAATCTGGCTAAGCCACAGCGTTCTTATCAGTAATGTTCAAGGCATGAAGGCCTCCAGGAAGTTGTCATTTTACAGTCGTCCTCTGTGTGTGTGGGTTCCCACACTGACCTAGTGGACTATGTCCCCCAGCTGCAGCATGTCAGCGGTCTGGAGAAATGGCCGATCCAACTAGCAGATTTGCTGTGTGGGGTACAAACTGGTTACAAAACTACAGTCATGTCTGGTGCAGACAGGGCCTAAATCAGTTTCCTGGGGATCATCCCAGTAAAGTGACTTCTTATTAAGGCCCTATCCATGCCACATTTAATAATTTACTTTATTACCAGTGGCTGGCTCCAAAACATGGTTAATATCCTGTTAGTGCTAGGGCTGTCAAACGATTAAACAGGTTAATCACACGATTAAACAGTAAGAGAATACTATTTATTTAAATATATGTGGATGTTTTCTACATTTTCAAATACATTGATTTCAATTACAACACAGAATACAAAGTGTACAGTGCTCACTTATATTTATTTTTTATTACAAGTGTTTGTACTGTAAAAAAATAGTATTTTTCAGTTCATGTAATATAAATAATATAGTGCAATCTCTTTATCATGAAAGTTGAACTTACAAATGTAGAATTATGGACCAAAAAAATTGCATCCTAAAACAATGTAAAACTTTAGAGCCTACACGTATAGTCAGTCTTCTTGTTCAGCCAATTGCTAAGATAAACAAGTTTGTTTACATTTGCAGGAGATAATGCTGCCCACTTCTTGTTTACGTCACCTGGAATGAGAACAGGCGTTCACATGGCACTATTGTAGCCAGCGTTGCAAGATACTTAAGTGCCAGATGTGCTAAAGCAGGGATAGGCAACCTATGGTACGTGTGCCGAAGGTGGCACGTGAGCTGATTTTCAGTGGCACTCACACGGCCTGGGTCTTGGCCACTGGTCTGGGAGGCTCTGCATTTTAATTTAATTTTAAATGAAGCTTCTTAAACATTTTAAAAACATCATTTACTTTACATACAACAATAGTTTAGTTCTATATTATAGACTTATAGAAAGAGACCTTCTAAAAACATTAAAATGTATTACTGGCACGCAAAACCTTAAATTAGAGTGAATAAATGAAGACTCGGCACACCACTTCTGAAAGGTTCTGACCCCTGCGCTAAAGATTCATGTCCCTTCAACCACCATTCCAGAGGACATGTGTCCATGCTGACGACAAGTTCTGCTCAATAACGATCTAAGGCAGTGTGGCCCAACGCATGTTACTTTCATAATCTGAGTCAGATGCCACCAGCAGAAGGTTGAATTTCTTTTTTGGTGGTTTGGGTTCTGTAGTTTACACATTGGAGTATTGTTCTTTTAAGACTTCTGAAAACATGCTCCACACCTCATCCCTCTCAGATTTTCAAAGGCACTTCAGATTCTTAAATCTTGGGTTGAGTGCTGTAGCTATCTTTAGAAATCTCACATTTGTACATTCTTTGCATTTTGTCAAATCTGCAGTTAAAAATTGTCCTTAAAATGAACAACATGTGTTGGGTCATCATCCGAGACTGCTAGAACATGAAATATATGGCAAAATGTGGGTAAAACAGAGAAGGAAACCTACAATTCTCCCCCAAAGAATTCAGTCTCATATTATTTAATGTGTTATTTTTTTAACAAGTGTCATCAGCATGGAAGCATGACCTCTGAAATGTGGCTGAAACATGAAGGGGCATATGAATGTTTAGCATATCTGGCATGTAAATACCTTGCGGTGCTGGCTACAAATTTGCCATACAAACTCCTGTTCTGAGTTTCAGGTGACATTGTAAATGAGAAATGAGCAGCAGTATCTCCCATAAATGTAAACAAACTTGTTTTTCTTAGCGATTGGCTAAACAAGAAGTAGGACTCAGTGGACTTGTGGGCTCTAAAGTTTTATGTTTTGTTTTTGAGTGCAGTTATGTAACACATCTACATTTGTAAGTTGCATTTTCACAATAGAGATTGTACCACACTACTTGTATGAGGTGAATTGAAAAATACTATTTATCATTTTTACAGTGCAAATATTTGTAATAAAAACAATAGAGTGAGCACTGTATCTTTTGTATTCTGTGTCGTAATTGAAATCAATATATTTGAAAATGTAGAAAACATCCAAAAATATTTTATACTTCAGTTGGCATACTGTTGTGTAACAGTGCAATGATTAAAACTGCGAGTAATCGTGATTAATTTTTTAATTGTGATTTTATTTAATCGCATGAGTTAATTGTGATTAATATACAGTCCTAGTTAGTACCATGGTCGGGTAAGGGAGCTGCCCTCTTCAGAGGCCTAGCCTGGCATATGGCGCTGGTTTGATGCACTGGGGATGACACCCCCCCCACACACACACACACACTAATTCATGGGTACACAGGCTTGGTGCTCTGGAACCATTGGATGAAGTTCAGGGCTTGTCTACACTACCTCTTAAGTCGATATAATTTGTCGGTCACAGATGTGAAAAAGCCACCCCCCGGAGCAACGCACCACCTGAGCTGTCCACACCAGCCCTAAGTCAGTGGGGGACACTCTCCTGCTGTCATAGCTTCCGTCTCTTGCTGAGGTGGAGTAATTATGCTGATGGGAGAGGGCTCTCCAGTCAGCATAGTGCGTTTTCACCAGACTCACTAGAGCAGTGCAGTAGTGTAGACTAGCCATCAGACAGGACCCTCTTGTAGAGTGACCACCCCTCGGGGCGCACACTCACTAGGACAAACCGCCTGGGCTTCAGCTCCTCCTGGGTCTGACCTCTGAGCGTTCAGCATCCCTGTTTCACGCCATAAGCTGCCTGCAGCGAGTCCACCTGAATAGAACACCTGGGGAAACCTTGCATGCCCCCCTAAGGGGCCATGCACCCCCGACGGTGTAAAACAGAAGGGTTTATTAGTCGTCTGAAACAAATCATAGAGCAGAATCTTGTTAGCACAGAAAGCAGGAAGTTAAAGCAAAGTCCATCTTAAGGCGACCCAGAGCCCTGGGTTCTCCCGCTCAGTCCCAAACCAGGAGACTGACTAGCTTTCAGCAGCTCACTCTGTCACACCCAGTTGCCCCTCCTCCATCCTGTATGCTGTTGCCCAGGCAAACTGGTCACCTGGCCTCCACCTCTTTGTTCTCTAATTCCTCCGACTGGCTCTTGCAGAGAATGGGCCCCAGAATACAGAATGTCCAACCATTGGCTGGGCCCAGGTAGCTAGATGGCACTTGTACCTTCCCTCTTGGGGTATCTGCAAAGCTCTCACACCCTTATCCCACCGCCTAGATACTTGTGCAACACATAGGGGAAACTGAGGCACACAGTATTCATACAACATTGACAATTCACACTTTGTCAAAAGTAGCCATTTGTCCTAGTGACCTGTGTCAGTCTTTCTCAGTGGCCTGTCCCTCTGGTCTCTCTGACACTGTTTAGAAAGGCTGCAAGCTGGTCCCTGGTATCAAAAAAATTTAAAAACACTGGTTTATGTAATCAATCTGGCCCTTCCCCTTACTTCCAGCTCTCTAGAGAACATCCCACAGTCTGTTGTCCCTTGTTCCTTTGTGTGCATGCCCTCTGTACACTGATACAAATGTGGGTAAATAGCATGGAAGGTGTGAGGGGAGACACATTTGTAGTGGCAGGAAAGCTGCTGCACAAACACAAACTGAATCCTGAAGAAGAGATCTGTGTATGCTTGAAAGCTTGTCTCTCTCACTATTGGAAGTTGGTCCTCACCTACTTTGTCCCTTCTATGTAACTTTTAAGTGATTAAGGTGACTCGTGCCTCTCTGTGTCCTAGTGTGGACTAGGAGGGAACATTTTCAAAAAGTGCCTGTGACTTAGGCCCTCGCTATATTCAGTGGGTGTTGGGCTCTTAAGCACCTGCCAACCTCTGCACTTTATAGGGCCAAGTGCTCTGTAGTGCAAATTGCAGCCTTAACTCCAGCCATATTTGTTTTAGTTTGATTTTTTTTTTTTCTTACTCTAGCAGAGATGGCCTTTGAGCATTGAAGATAAATGCAAAAGGATTTACTTCAGAATGCCATGCTTCTGCTGACCCTTAGCATGTCACTGCTCTACAGCTAGCTAATTTGGTAGCTTCAAGGGTTTTTATAGTAATGTGTGTATTTCCAGCTCACTGTTCTGCATAAGTGTACTCATTGATATGTACTGGCCACTCTGCACTACTGACTACACTTTCCTCATTTTTAATTTAATATTCCATTCACCAAAAGTCCAAAGTGAATTTGGTTGGGTGTACACAATGAGTGCCAACGTAGCAATTTTAAATTTTTGTCTAGGCTATTAAAAATTCATGGCTTAACCCCATTAGAGGAAAGCTCCAGTACCTAGTATGTTTCCACACTTGTTAATTGTGTTGATGATGTTCTTAGATCTTGTTTGGCAGAATGTTTTCTTGTCTTTTTATTCCAGTTGATGCTTTGGATCCAGAGAAGTTAATACAATGTCCATATGATCGCTATCATCAAATCCGAGCCTGTCGGTTTCCCTATCATCTTATAAAGTGCAGGAAGGTAGGACAGGATGTTAAGGTCTCTAATGCACTTGGGAAATCATATTTTTGTAAATGCCAATGCATGGTGAGCTCAGTATGCTTTGTTGCCTTTTGCTAGAAGGATGCATTCACTTGCTATTAGACTGGAAGAAGCCATCTTTATTTCATATTTATATCTCTGTCATCCATTTACCACTTAGTAAAAGCATCCAGTTCATATTTAGTAATGCACTTCAGATCAGTGCATTTGCCCTGAAGAAAGGTGATATAGGTTCTTCAGAATACCTAGGTTAGTGATGGGGATCGTATTCTCTTCCAGCAGTTCACTCATGGGACCCAGGTATTTGCTTCCCACTTTAGGGCATGGAGCAGATGCAACCAGTGTTATATGGATGCCTTCTGGCTGGCCAAAGCAAAAATGATCTGATGTTGCAGCTAATTCTTTAGCAGCTGCACTGCTCTGATTGCAAAGTAAACCATCTTTTTTTTTTTATATTGCTAATAACTCTATTCAATGTACATCGGTCTGAAACTTTTTATCTCTTCTCAGTCTTCTATTCTGGGCTAGAATGCTATATATTTAACAGGAGAAGCTGCTCCTTTCTTTTGTCCTCTCAGTCAGTAGCTTATTTTAATCCCTCCAGTGCTAGTGTATATTAGTTGTACTGATAGGAGCACACTTATACAGGTATAACTGCATCCACATGTTAAGATGAAGTACGGTATAACTGTATTGGTTAGGAATTACACCCCTAGCCAGCATAGCTATAGTAATATAAAAACTGTACAGAGCAGGCCTGAGCAGTGTGTGTTCTTCCTCTCTGTTGCCTTGCTCTTTTCTAAGGGTAAAGGCTCTTCATTCAGTGGGGGATAGTAGGGCTCTTCTGTGTCCACACTAGTTTACCTATACTGGCAGAATGCCCCCAATATAGATGTGGCCTCAGCTGGAACATTGAGTAACTTCCCTCCTGTTTCAGGAGAGATAAATTTACTGCAAAGACTTAAGCTCTAGTGGAGGCAGGAACTTGTTCTCTAGTTTGTTGCTTACTTAATTTAAAAATAAAGTGGCTGAATTATTTAGGGTTTCAAGGCACTTACTCCCCATGTAGGCTTTTTAGGGCAATTTCATCTGTGCATCGAACCATGCCAGTGATGACACTACAACGGTTTCACTGTGTTTGTTCTGGGGCTGATCTTCAATGAGAGAAATTCAGGGTGGTGTTTAAATGTAAAAATGAACAACCATAGCATGTATCATAAAGGATGCATATGCTTCACTGTTTCTGCACTGTATTTGTGCTCAGGACCTGAACTAAGTTTTGGCTTTCCTTGTTTCAGTGTTTTCAACCTATTTCAGGATGCAGATTGCACAAACCCTTCACTAGTGACTAGAAAATACAAGGGCTAGGATGAATTCAGTGAGATAGCACGTACTTTTTCTGTTTCTCTAGAACCACCCTGATATTGCACAGCAGCTAGCCACATGCCCCTTTAATGCCCGCCATCAGGTTCCCAGAGCTGAGCTCAGACGTCATATATCAAGCTGTGATGACAAAAGCTGCATTGAGCAAGACATTGGTGAGAAAATATTAGACTCCTTTGGCTCTGTAAAGTCACTTCTGGAACTCTTGGGCTAACAGCGTTCTAACTTAATTTTTGCTGTTAAAGATTGTTTTAATACTCTATTATTCCATAAGCAGCCCTTTACCTATAGTGCTGTGTGATACAGAAGCAGCAGGAGCCCTGGGAGACTTGAGTTTCATTCATTCTGTGTCCATGCAAATTCTCCTAAGCATCTGAGAGGCAATTGGCTTGCATTACATGTGTTATCTGCCAGAGATTTTAGCGTTAAAATGGGAACTGTACATTGTGCCCTAAACTGTGTGTGCTGAAATGAGATCTAGCTGGTAATCTGGACCGCTTAGAGCGGAAAGATAGTGGCCATGAGAGAGATGGGTCTCCAATGCAGATCTGACCTGATAGTGACCAAAAATCTTCATAATCTGTCTAGTGGCATATGTGAAATAAATTGGTCTCAGTCCAGTTCTTAATGGACAAGTGTCCAGATCATAACAATCCTCACTTCTGTGACTGGGCCAGGAAGGCTGAGTAACTTTCCCAATTGAAGGTGGGTTCTTCCAGTTCAGAGTGGGGCAAATTGGGGAGGGGACTATGGGGAAGCTTTCCTACCACTGCCCATGCTGTCGGCTCTGATGAGGAGTTCACTGTCCAGGTCTGTCACCCCAGCACCTAAATCACTTGGTTATGTGGGTCGTGTTCCAATGTCTCCCCCCACTGATGTCTATGTGGCTATCACTACACTGGAAAACGTACCTGTTCTCTGGCAAAAGTAGAGTTGTACTGAAGCTAGCAATGATGTGCATGTTCATGCAGACAGGGCTTGGAGCATGATAGTAGTGAAAAAACCCTGAGCAGATTTTTGTGGCATAACAATAGAAACACACATGAACCCTCTCCCAATGCGTATGTTGGAGCAGCTGCACCATTGCTGAAAAACGTGTGCAGAATTGTTTAGCTTTAGAAAAGGCTTGAAACAGGGATTGGCAAATGGGGGGGCTGCAAGCACCCTGCCAAACATTCTGTGTTGTAGCAAACTTTCAGAGTTGGGCAATGTATAGCCTCTTAAGGTATGGCCCACCAAAGGGGTCTCATGGATTTTGTGTCCCTTTGCTACCTTCAAGGTGCCCATCCCTGGCCTAAAGAGTTTTTTGCTGCTAAGACTAGGGGAGTACTGATCAGCTTCCAGCGTATGCTGCTCCTCTCCAAAGCCTAGAGCTGTTCTGCAGCTAGGTCAAAAAATGATTAATGTCCCTAAAATAGGATTGTATTTTATCCAAAAAGATTTTCTCACTAAGAATTTTCTTTGCTTTAAGTGAGTCAGTCGAATAACTGCCACAGAGAGATGAACACTCTCAGCATGTGGCAGCCGTCCCCATGTGACGAAGACTGGGATAAAGGTGAGGAGGTTGATGACACAAGGTGGCTGTCAGCCCCTGCTATTCCCTTCTTCTTGCCCCCAAAGAAGTTACATGGACTAAGAGAGAGGTCCCATAGATCCTTCTGCACAGATCATGTGTTGGGACACCCAGTTATACTGTCCCTGAACAAATTAAGTTCTCCTGCTTCACAGGATCTACCACATGCCTGCTATTCTCTACAAAACATCTATTGTTTTCCATGTAGTCTGTTGCACCATCTGTGCTTCGATGAAAATGGAAATTGATGATGATCTTTACACTTTATATTTCTCAATTAAATGCCTGCTTTGCTGTCACTTATGCCAAGTCTTAGCTCAATTCTCATTCCATTTTGTAAACCTAGCAGCGTCTCTGCCATATTTCTCATTTTGTGTTGCTATGACGCTTGCAGAAGTTACTCAGTACTGAGCCACAATGATGTCTGTTTCCTTTGGCAGAGCTACAGGAGCAATCAGATTCTGTGTTCGTTTGGGGCACGTTCAATAGTGGCATAAACAACAGGTAACAAAAGGTGTATTTCTTTTGACAGTGCTTTTCATAGAAGATGTGCTTTCAAACTACTTGTAACTCATGCTGCTGTGTTGATGGGCAGATGCAATTTACTTTGGGGTGATGGTGGGGGAGTTCCCACTGGCATGAATCAACATTCCTATGCCTCTTGGTCAGTGTTTCCTGTCTCCTTTTAGTTGCAGATCCATAGGAGAGTATAAGAACATACTATTGCTACCAGATAATGGTTACTCCTCTAGTTCTACTGTAGTACTATTAGTGCTGATGGTCCTGGATTCAATCCCCACTGGTTATATATTTATTGGGGGGTTATTAAACACTAAACTGTTATGCTGGGCATGATAGAAATGCAGACTGATGTCAGCTCTTAGGCAATTTAGGCTTAAACTTCTGACACTAATCTAATCTCTCATGACCAGCTGCAAGTAACTTTTAACAGGCAGGAGATTTTTGCAGGCAGTTAAAGCCCTGAGTCAGAAATAATTTTATTTTTGAAGTGTAATCACAATGCAGGTTTGGAAAATAAAGCATAATGTGTCTGGTCATTATCAGGGGTGAGACAGAACAACCAAATCATTGTACTGTGCCTTACCTGTCTAATCAAAGGTCATCAACGTACGACTTTCTACAGCCTGTAACAGTGACACAGAATTGAAGGACTGAAAGGAACCTCGGGAGGTCATCTAGTCCAGGCCCCTGCACCCGTGGCAGGACTAAATATTATCTAGACAAGTGCTTTTCAAACCGTGGGTTGTGGCCCAGAAGTGGGTCACGGAACAGAAGGCACTGGGTTGCGGTGGCTCTGGTCAGCACTGCTGACCGGGCTGTTAAAAGTCCTGTCGGCGGTGCTGCCCAGCTAAAGCAGGCTAGTCCCTACATGTTCCAACACTGTGCTGCACCGTCGAAGTGGCCAGCAGCAGGTCCGTCTCCTAGGTGGCGGGGTTGGGGGAGAACCACGGGGCTGCATGTGCTGCCCCTGCCCTGAGCACCAGCTCTGCACTGGGAGCTGGTGGGGGGCAGTGCCTGTGGGCGACAGCCACGCGGAGTCACTTGCACGCCTCTGCCTAGGAGCTGGACCTGCTGCTGGCTGCTTCTGGGGCGCAGCGTGGTCCGTGGTGCCAGGACAGGCAGGAAGCCTTCCTCTTCACCCCTGCTGCGCCACTGTCCGAGGTAACCCCGAGGTAACCCCGTGCCCCGAGGTAACCCCGTGCCCCGCCCCAGCACTGAGCCCCCCAAACCCAGAGCTCCCTCTTGCACCCCATATCCCTGGCCCCAGCCCAGAGCCTTGACCCCCCCTTCTGCACCCCAACCCCTTGCCCTAGCCCAGAGCCCCCTCCCACACCCTGAATCCCTCATTCCTGGCCCTACCCCACAGCCCTTACCCCCATATCCCAACTCTCTGCCCCAGCCCTGAGCCCCTCCCAGACCCCTCATCCCCAGCTCTCTTGGATCAATTAGGTCACCAGAAAAAAAGTTTGAAAATCACTGATCCAGACCATCCCTCACAGCTGTCTGTCTAACCTGCTCTTAAAAATCTCCAGTGATGGAGATTCCACAACCTTCCTAGGCAATTTATTCCAGTGCTTAACCAGCCTGACAGGAAGTTTTTCCTAATGTCCAACCTAAACCATGCTGAAATTTAAGCCCATTGTTTCTTTTCCTATTCTCAGAGGTTAAAGAGAAGAATTTTTCTCCTTTTTCCTCGTAACAACCTTTTATCTACTTGAAAACTGTTATCATGTCCCTTCTCAGTCTTCTCTTCTCCAGACTGAAAAAAAAAATGGCCTTGTTTAATCTTCCCTCATAGGTCATGTTTTCTAGACCTTGAATCATGTTTGTTGCTCTTCTCTGGACTTTTTTCAATTTTTCCACATCTTTCCTGAAATGTGGCCCCCAGAATTGGACACAATACCCCTGCTCTACTCCATGCTGATTAAATGTCAACTGAAGAATTACTTCTCGGATCTTGCTTACAACACTCCTGCTAATGCATCTCAAAATGATGTTGAGTCATATTTAGCTTGTGATCCACTATGACCCCCAGATCTTGTTCTTCAGTGCTCCATCCTGGGTAGTCATTTCCCATTTTGTATGTGTGCAACTGATAGTGGAATACAGGTCTGTGTCATCTTACGCTGGGGTTACGTTCCGCGGTCAGCGCGTAAAGTGAAAACCGCGTATAGTCAAAATTACATTGAGTTGAATGGCAGGCGGAATCGCCCGCACTACAGGAACAGTATTTAAATTAGTTTTCTCTTTTTTTGCCAGCCGCGTAAAGCTGAATTCGCGCATGTTAAATGCACGTAAGATGCGACAGACCTGTACTCTGGATTTGTCCTTATTGAATTTCATCCTGTGATTGGTTCCCCCCGGGGTGCCACCTGGAACTGGGGTTTCACTGAGCCCTGTGACTCACCAGCCTGGGCTCCCTCTTAGCACTGTGCTGCTGTGACAGGCTATAGACCGCTCCCACCAGCATTCACACAGGCAGGGACACACCCAGCTGCAGGTTCATGCAGGCTTTGGACAGCCACTGCATGAACCAACAGTAGAGAGGCTACAGCCAAAATAACCCCCGGCCTGGGACCCCAGAGTTGTACCATCCTGCTCTGATCAAAACATCGACCAGTATGAATTTATTACCCAGTTTTCCACTCCCTCAATGTGGAGAGGACCATGCATACTTGTGTTAAGCAGGCTGAGATTTTTCCCAAGACACTTTGGTCACAGGCACATGGGTTTAGATAAAATCTATCTTCTCTAGTTAATAAACTTGTTCTTTGCTTTGTGATTATAAGTGATAGAACACAGACCAAAGCGGATTACCTAGTAAATAAACAGAATCGCAAACTAAGCCTAAAATTCTAGAAAGATTGGATATGAATTAGCAAATTCTCACCCTGGCTGACAATATAAGCAGGCTTGCAGATTCTTAAGGGACAAGCTGCATTTGTTTTGCAGCTTGGGATCTTGTACCCCGTTCCAAGACTTTTTCTTTTCAGAGCTTCTGTCTGTTGAGTTGTAGGGGAGTGAAGAACAGATGATGATGTCACTCTCTGCCTTATATAGCTTTTTCATATGGCAGGAACTCTGTTTCAAACTTGGTTTCCAGTCCAGTTTGTGAAAAAATTCAGGTACCCAAAATGGAGTCCAGAGACATGTGATCTGGTCACACGCCCTTGCAAAATCGTAGCAGCCATAACTTACAGGCTGGCCTTCCATGAAGGCTAAGCTATTCCACAACCCGTTGTCTTTGTTGATGAGCCAGTAGCCTTCTTTGGCTTTTTCATTGTTGTATCTGAAAGACTGGCTGTGGGTGTTTTCTAGAGTAAGCCCATTTGAAATATAGATACCTAGTCAATATTCATAACTTCAGATACAAAAACAATACATGCATACAAATAGGATAATTGTATTCAGCAAATCATAATTTTCCCAATGACTCCTTACATGACCCATCTTGTACAAAATGCTTCATAATTATGCCATGATCATATCCTAATAATATTACTATGATGAATATGGAGTGTAGTGTCGCACATCCTATTTACTTCAGACCATTTATCCAGTTTGTCCAGATAACTTTGAATTTTAATCCTATTCTCCAAGGCATTTTCAACCCCTTGCAGCTTGGTATCATCTGCAAACTTTATAAATGTGCTCTTTGCCATTATCTAAATCACTGATGAAGATATTGAACAGAACTGGACCCAGAACTGATGCCTGTGGGACCCCACTCAATATGCCCTTCCAGCTTGACTATGAACCATCTACTCTGTGTGAACAGTTTTCCAACCAGTTATTCACCCACCTTATAGTAGCTCAATCTAGGTTGTATTTCCCTAGTTTGTTTACGAGGAGGTCATGCAAGTCAGAATCAAAAGCCTTATTAAACTTAAGATGCACCACTTCTACCACTCCCCTCCCCCATCCACAAGGCTTGTTATCCTGTCAAAGAAAGCTATTAGGTTGGTTTGACACGATTTGTTCTTCGCAAATCCATGCTGACTGTTACTTATCGCCTTATTTTCTAGGATTCTGCAATTTGATTGCTTAATTGTTTTCTCCATTATCTTTCCAGGTACTGATGTTAAACTGACTCGTCTGTAATTCCCCAGATTGTCCTTATTCCCTTTTTTCTAGATTGGCACTATATTTGCCCCTTTTCTAGTCCTCTGGAATCCCTCCTGTCTTCCATGACTTTTCAAAGATAATTGTGTATGGCTCAGATTTCTCCTCAGTCAGCACCTTGTGTATTTTAGGATGTATTTCATCAGGCCATCCCGACTTGAAGACATTCAACTTGTCTAAGTAATTTTTAACTTTTTCTTTCCCTGTTTTAGCCTCTGATCCTACCTCATTTACACTGGCATTCACTGTTCGACATCTGCATGAAGTCTGCGTATATAGAGACGACTAGGGCATGTGTGCTGAGATGCCATTTACAGTTGAGGGCAGAATATTTATAATCAAGCTTTAACTCTGATTTTTCTTGCTGTCTTTGGCTTATTTATTTCTTGTTTGGATAACTGATTAATTGGGGATTTTAGTCAAAAAGTAAATGGCATCACCATATTCTACACTTTTGTCTAGCCTTTGCGAGGAGAAGTAACTGTTCTGATTGCATGAAGGTTTGTTTAAATTAACATACTCTGTCTTCTTCAATGTTAGAAAAATACTCAAATATTTATAGTAAAAGATACTTGGCTAGAAGAAGTACACGTGTAGGATAATTCTTATTTGATCTCTTTCAGCCCTGGGTCCAGCGTAGTGATGGAACCAAAGAATAACCTAATGCCAGGCATGAGAGCACCCAGGTCCTTGCCATATAGCCTATCCTGGAAAAGCAGTAAGTGCAAAGGCAGGTGGTCTCCCCATTCTGTAAGCTGGGGCTTACATGTTAGCTCAAAGTGGAACGGGATAACTTTTCTCTGTATTTGTATTCCGTGTGTCAGCATTCTCCTACATAAACTGAAATGCTCTTATTCCCACCATCAGCAAGTGGAGATGGAGAGCTCTGTAACACAGTCCTCCCTAGAAGCAGGTGCATTTCTGTGGTGGGTGGAGTATCCTCTGTGTCCAGGTTTTATTTCACTGTAGGTGGCATTGTGGCAAAGGTTGTCTGGCTCCATGTGTTGCCCCCATTACTATGGCCTTTGACATCTAAATGTCAGATTATTATTCACTGCTATTGGTTGAACAAAAGTCGAGGCTCACAAACAGGTCTGAGTTTGGCACAGTGGAGCTCAACACAGTTGTAGTTCTTCAGGTGTAGCTGCTACGGGAGTCAGTGGAAGCTGTACACGTGTGTAGCAGCTGTAGCGTTTGGTTTGGTTTTGCAAAACCTGATTAAAATCCCATAGCTAGGGTGTGTCTGTCCAAGGAAACCTACCAGTATTACTTCCAAGGGGATGTAACCTAAACTGAAAAGGCCTTTGTTATTTGGAATAGGTGTTCACATAGGAAGCCACCCGCATAGTGGTGTAGTAATGTGTACTCCTGAGGGAATTCTGCGCTAAAAAATTAAACATTCTGCACACAATATTTTAAAAATCTGCATATTTTATTTATCAAAATAACACAATATAATCACACCAGTTTCAGTTATTTTGGTCATTTAATACAAAATACCTGTCAGCCAGCAAAAAAGATTCCCCCAGGAGTAGAGTCAAAGAAACTCCTCCAACAGCCCAGTTCCTGTTTCTCTGTTACGCTTTTGTTGGGCACCTGTCTGAGTGTGTCACACGTGTCAGCTGGACACATCTTGGGAGAAATCTCTGCTCTTCCAGTCTGACACCACACCCCAGCATCCAGCTGTGGGGCACCCCCCTAGCCCAGACACCTGCACACCCCGCCCCCAGCACATTTTCCAAAAGTGGCGCCTTTCCAGCCAGCACTGGACTCCGGAGCCGGGTTTTGTGTGTGGCCGCCGGCTGGCTCTCAGCTCTGCACTGCCTTCCCGCATCCCCAGCCGGGCTTGCTCCGAGGCTGCCGGCGACAGCGGCTGGTTGCCTGGCTTCCCGGGGAGGAGGAGGAGGCTCCTGCCTGCCCACCCGCAGCTGCCCGGCTCGCTAAGCTGAGCCCCGCTTGGCACATGCCGCCCAGGCAGGGGTGGGCTCTGCCGGGAGGGGAAGGGGCGGCAGCACGGTGGGAGGGGGCTGAGAAGCAGCAGCCCCGTTGGCCCCTGGCAGCCCCATGCAGAGCGAGGCGGCCACGCGGTGGGTAAGGTGGCTCTGAAGCCCAGCTGGTGCCGATGGAGGAGGTGGAGAAGGAAAGAAAAAGGCGGGCGGGGGTGTTTCTCGTGGTCTCTCTTCAGTGGCGTCTTTTCTCTGCGAGCAGCGGCAGCCCGGGGAATGACTCTGCTGCAGCTGAGAGGCCGCTCTGCTCCGGGGGGTGCGCGGGGACGCCGGCCACTGCTGTCTCTGTGCGCTGAAGTCGCTCCAGCGGAGCAGGGAGGTGAGGATGACGGAGGGGGCTGAGGGAGTGGCAGGACCAGGAGGCAAAGGAGAGACTTTGGGTTATTGCCCCCCTTCCCGTGCTTAACCCCCTCCCCTCTTTCTTTCTCTCTCTCTCTCTCTCTCTCTGAATTATCACTAATTCAAAATAGTAGTGTGCAAGTGGACTGGATAATGGTAATAGCATAATCTCTTGTTGTAACATTCTAAACCCTACTACCTGATTTTTATATTAAACACTTACTATACATCATACAATAAATCTGACAGAAACAAAACCTAGGAAAACTTTATTCTTTCTAAATTTGTTAGTCTTTAAGGTGCCACAAGTACTCCTGTTTTTTTTATTCTTTCTGTGTCTTATTTAAAGTTTTCCAGTAATCTCCTCTTGCTTCAGAATGCCTCATGTGTCACCCACACTGTTTGCAATAGGATTCAGCCTGTGGCTTGGCTGCTGACTCTTCACTGCTTCCTGAAGAGCTGGGAGCTCAATATTAATCTCAGACAGATACTATATCCAGAAGCACAACTCTTGTATATGGGGAGAGAGGGGGGAATTATTGACCTTGTGCATATGTAATGGTGTTTGGTGTTTGTAAGACAAGGGTTAATAATCACACTTCCAAATTGCAGTGAACTGTGGAGAAGTTCCTGTTTGGTGTGTGAGATGTTACTTATACCTAGATGCACTCCCCTTCCCCACCCCCAGACCTATGCATACTGGTTTGGGAATATCACTGCTGTAGTGTCAACGTTTAGAGAGCTTCACATGCACCACTTCTAGTATTACGGTCAGTTAAAACAACCTACAGTACATTGGGACACTAATACTCTATTACAGTGTTTGCATTAGCATATTAAAAGCAATAACACTTAACAGACCAGTGTATCCAGGACATAACTAGCACACTTCCCCCATGGATACCTAGTAGTTGCACTGTTATCTCCTATAGCTACTTACATTGCAGCTTTTTTTGTTAAAACTAAATAGGGAAGAAAGACTACTGATTCAGAACTTGTTTAATGGTTACTTTATTGCTAAAGGGTGTAGTGGGGTATAGGCTTGGAGGGAGGAAGGTTTCTATGATGTAGGCAAGATCAGGTGTTTTATCCAAAACCAGAAATGAATGGTGCTGTTCTTGGTGGCTGGCTGACCTTGAATTATTGTCAAAAGTTAGAGGATGGACGCCTCTCCTTCCTCACAGTTTGGTTGAGGATTCCATTGATAAGGGGATTGGCCTCAAATACCTGGTTGGACTCTTCCATGGTATAGTTTTCATCTTGGGTGGCCCGGTCCTAATTATATTAAAGCATGTACTTTAGTCTTTGTAATTATCTGTTATAACTCGGTAGCTTTTTATGAAGGCAGGAGTAAAATAAAAGTAGCTGCAATAGTTCCACAGTTAACTCAAACTGAAAATTTACATAATTTAAATCAGACTCCTAATCTTAATTTTTGCTTAATAAATAAGTCCATAAGAAAACTCTGTTGAGAAACTGCTACAGTTTACTTGAGAGTGCACTTCTCCTATATAGGTCATAAGGATCCTATCTGGCTGAATACTGGCTGTTCTTTCTTTCTTTGATCTGCAGAGCGACTGATGCTTTTCAGATATTGGTTGTGGGTACAGGAGGGTTTCATTGCATCTTATCTCTTGGCCCCAGCTACTGCTCTCCCTTCTTGTTGCATTGATAGTGGGTGGGTGTGTCTCACCTTTTTTTTTTTTTTAAATCATATATGCTAGGGCCAGTCATGGCCTCTTCTGTCCTGATGTCAGTGTAGATGCAGGCAGTGCAAAATGTACTAAAGTCATATAGTATCTCAAATGCAAAGCTGCATTTCACTGATCTGAGGTTTGAAGAACAATGTGGAACTAGCTATTTTATGAGATGTCTAGATTTCATTCCTGTAATAACAGAACTGGTGATAGGAAAGCAGGAAGAAGTGGGGTTTTTTTTGGGGGGGGGGGTAGGTACACAGCTTAAATTGGTTAAAAACCCTAACTTTCAGGACTCAGTGTTTCAAAAATGTTAGACTGCCAACCTGTGTCGTAGAGATGTCTTTTGTTAAAAAAAAAAAAAAAAAACCATGAATAAAGCTACTTTAGGGGAAATTACTGCTTTGTCCAACCCCGAAGAGCTATGAGATCTTTGCTCACCAATTCTCATTCTTGTATTTGTCATGCCTTTTTGGTGACTTTAGTATTACAATCTATTATAAATAAAGTGCATTTCATTGATTCATTTAAAATGAAATTAGCACCTGGAAAAAATGTCTCAGGTTTAAAAAAAATACCGGCCAGTTATAAACTACTGTATTGTCATTTACATTCTAGAATCTAAAGAATATCTAAGTATAGTCTGTGCAAATACTTCTGTTGCCTGGATCATTCTTGTGTTTTTATTTTAAGTACAAAATAAATATGTATAATGAATTTAAAAGTATGTAATTAGTAATTTGATATGTCGGGTGGTGCCTTTTTTTAATGTGTTTGCTCCCCCTGATGTTAGAACCTGGCTATGCCACTGAGAGGGAGAAACAGCCTGATGCTGGATCCCAGGCTTGTACAGAGTTTCCTGCATGCCACTTCCTTCCTTCAGGACATGCTGGGAACTGCACCTGCATGGAACAGTCCAGCTCCCCGTCCCCCTGGCAGTGTCATGTATTTGCAAGTTGGAGAGCCAGGCTCTGGTTGGTGCTGCAGAGCTGCTGGCTAATTCTGCTGGCAGGGGGTGGGGAATTAATTTCTGCATTGTGTTGTGGCTCAAAATTCCTCCTGGAGTAAATGTTGGAAAATGTCCCCTATATACAAGCCTGGGTCTGTGCACAGCAGTGTCTATGGATGAGTCTATTGTCATTGTTGGGGAGTGTAGGCTCAAGACCCCCATCCCTGATGTGCTGAAATGGCTGTTACCCCTCCCAGAGTCTGACCCTGGGCTTCAGCTCCATGTCTTACTGTGAATGGCCTATCTCAGCCCTTTGCTGCATGGCTGTCCTGCTTTCCTGTCAGCTACACATCATGCCAGTGGAGGGGATGGGGGTCTCTGAAACTGATGTCCGGTTGTGGGAACTGGAAAAGGTTCAGAAAAGAGAAGCAAAAATGATCAAGGGTCTGGAATGGCTTCCATACAAGGAGAGATTAAAAGGATGACTAAGGTGGTTACGATAGAGGCCTATAAAATCATGACTGTTGTAGAAAAAGTGAATAGAGAAGCATTATTTACCGTTTCACACAATACAAAAACCAGGGGGTCACCTGATAAAACGAATAGGCAGCAGGTTCATACAAATGGAAGGAGGTACTTTTTCACACAGTGCACAACTAACCTGTGGAACTCATTGACTTTGGGTGTTGTGGTGACCAAAAGTGTAACTGGGTTTAAGCAAGAATTGGATACGTTCATGGAGGATAGATCCATCAATAGCTATTAGCCAAGATGTTACCCCCCTGCTTTAGGTGACTCTAAATCAGTGACTGCTAGAAGCTGGGCGTGGAAGAGAGGGGTGCATCACTCCATAATTGCTCTGTTCTGTTTATTCCCCTTGAAGCTCTGGTAGGGGCCACCAATGGAGACAGGATACTGGGCGATATGGAACTTGATCTGACCTAATATGGCAGCTCTTATGAACTCTGCCACATATGACTCTTCACAAGGTTTTGTTCTTTTAAAAACTGATTCAGTTGCCCAGTGTCCTAATAGCCCGATCCCCAAAGCATGGAGTTCAGGGTAACTATTATTAAACAGCCTCACTGTATTCCATGCCATTTGGATCTTATGGAGGGAGTTTCATGTACTCGCCCCGTACTTACTTGAAAATCTTTTACCCCTTAGCAACAAGCCCTAACTGGAAGGAAGTGTGACCCACTGAGCGTTTGTCTTGGTCCCCTTGTCAAACTGTAGCTGTGACGTCCTGGCCATAAAGCTGTCCTGTTCTGGGGATGCCTGAGGCTTCAAAGGAATTCTCTTGCAATATCTTGCTCTCTTTCAAATGGCCATTAGTTTAAACATTAGGGGGGATTATGGTCTTTTACTTCTGAGTATCTGACAGAGTTTCTGTGATGTGGGCATCTGTTTCCAGTGTGAGCCCCACCAGCTACAGAGACCATCTAATTGATCTTGCGCAAGTTACTTAAGCTCTCTGTGCCTCAGTTTCCCCATCTATAGAATGGAGGGATAGTAATACTTATCCTGCAAGCTAAGTATTACTAGCTATCTGAGAAGATCAACATGTAACTTATGAAGCATCCTCAGATGAAAGGTGATGGAGAAGCACAAAATAGCATTATTAGGGTTTATGCTTTGAGTAGGAATTGGCCAGCTTTAAAAAAAGCAGGCCTCCACTTTGCAGGAGATCCCCATTGAAGTACACCCGTTACTTGATACCAGCTGTAAATTGCCAGGCAAAAGCATGAATGAACGGAGGATGCAGCATCGTGAGCGCAGTTATTTGCAGTGCAAAATACACTCCACATGAATGGGGGCTTGGTGTGAAGCTTATTTCTGTAGTTTTCGCACCCTTTATTTTTATCACTGTATTTTGAGCTAGCAGGTCAGGATTCATGTAACTGTAACTCTGAAGTGTTGAGTGATGAATACGTTTCAAAAGCATAATGTCTAACAGTCTGGTTGTAATACTCTCATTTAAGAAAAATCTAAAAATCATAATACATTATGCTATGGGGGAGGGGAGCTGAGAGAGATGTGATTAATTCCCAAGAAATGTGGTTTCCACAGCTGTTAGGCCTGCAAATTCATGGTGATGATATTTATATTGTTGTTACAACCAGGATCTCATGGTGCTAAGGGCTGTACAAACAGAACAAAAAGACAGTCCCTTCCCCAAAGAGCTTAGAATCCGAGTAAGAATCTGAAAGTCACGCTGGCTTGTGAATTGCCAAGAATTAGAAATTCTGCACCTGGAACTCAGTTTGACTAATCTGGCTATACACAAGCCAGCTCTCACTCTCAGCTGTGCTGGCTTTGCAGTGCTAACAGAAGTAGTTTGGTCAGTAAAGTAAGCAGAAAGATAACAAACAAATGCACCTAAGTAGCAGGTCAGAATAAAGGGAACTGTCTAATATCCTAGATTTTTCAAGCCAGTGCTATACTTTAAAAATGTCCCATTAAGTGGATGTACTTAGAGCAGCAGTGAAGTTTGCATTTTGCCTTCAAAACACTCCTCTTTTGGACTCCTTTTTAACCAAACCTGTTGGGTATAACCAGATGCTTAATCACCTCCCACATTTAAACAGCCAGCCAGCCAGCCCAGGATCTTGTACCAATTTCACAATAAAACCTGTTTGGTGCATGTGTCTAGGGAGTAGAGGATGCATTGTTGGCAGTCCTCTGCTTTTTTTTTTTAATGCAGAGGTGCATGGATGGGAAATTGGTACTTGGAAAAACAATGGCTCATCAGCTTTTGCTACAGTCATCACTATGGGCTGGCTGGCTGTTTTATGGAATAATAGACCATTTCCAGATGCTGGAAGGTAGGTATCCTGCTACATGTGGACTCTCCACCTGGAATCATTGGACAGGTACTGGAACATTTCACAGAAAAAACCTGCAATTGGTCTTGTCACTGTATGGGCAGGCCACCATGGGACTGTGCGCACCTGTATCTGATTAGATTTTCTAGTACATTAATCTTGTGAGATGAGGTTTTCTGAGAAGGATACTTGAGGGGAAGGGGGAATGGCTTAGCTCAATGCCTGAAGGTCACAGCATTGATAAACACCCACTGGAGATGAATTCAGAGGTGTCTGTGTACATTGGATTGGTTGAGGGTGAGTTAAAGCAGAAGGACTTATTCCAAGTGTGCGGTAACCACCCTTAACGTGCCCAAATAGAGCAGCTGGTCATAGAAAGCTTTAGCCAGCTTTCTAGCCAAGGTGTGGTGAGGATCCAGTCTAGCAGGGCTTCCCAGAGACCTATAGAATGAACCTGTGCTTCATATTTGATCTTTCCTAATGAATCATTGCACTATGGGCTGATGCACGGGATCAGCCTTGTTCTGCTGGGTAAAGTCACAGCAGTAAGGACGGTTGCTTGGTTTTGATTCCACTGAAGGTGTTGGAGCTCCAGCCAGACAGGCTGGGTCTATTTGGGGAAGGAACTAATGCTGAGCTCACTCGGGTTGGGCACTAGTCCTGCCCTTGCATGAGCACAGCCAGAGGGGCGGGAATAACAGCAGCACCACCACACAGTGGGACTTTGTATGGAGCAGTGAGACATCTGCTTCCCCCAGTTAAGGAAGCTTTTCCTGCATGTTGCTTGTAAACAGAACAGTTTGTCTAATGTGGAGAATAAATTCCCTCCTTCTCTGTGTATATAAAAGAGCCCCCAGGCCTCCAGCCCCATCCCCCTGCTCCCTAGTATGCTGACCAAGGAGCAAAACACTCGCTCCTCTGTGCTAGTACAGGTGTTGCTTGTGCTCTTGTGGTGGCAGCATGAGGAGTGCTGCTTTGTTGCCCTGGTGAGACCGCAAACGCCTGGGTCTGAGCACGAGTGTGGAAGAACAGTCCAAGTGTCTCAAAGTTTCAACACAGTGATTGACTTGGCGGTGGGGGATGGGGGTGGTGGTAGCTTGTGCACCTACATTGAGTCCGAAGCAGCTTGTCTGATGCTTACAACTGGGGGATGATGTTAGAGCTGCTGCTATTGATTATCTACAATGTCTTGCTTTTTAATCTAATTGCAGGAGCTGGTAACTGAAGACCAGAGAAGAGAAGAAGCTGCTATTGAATGCTCATCATCTGTTTCCTTTAGAAATGTGAGGTGCTGGTTAAGAGACTCAGATAAACTCCCTCTGTGTTGGCTAAGCACTCGCAGCCCTAACCTTCCTGCAGAACTGTCCTTCACATATCTGGCTGCTGTCCTGAAATCATCCTGACCAAGGTAATTGGACAGAATGCTGTTAACCCTTGATACCAGAGATTCTCAAAAACTAACTCCATACACGCTGGTGCCAAGGAGCTAGCAGAGTTCAAACGGTCTGAATCCGAATGCTCTACAAGTTACCTCCTGTAGGGTGTTTACATTAATCATTACTGGACTCCTGCATGTCTTTGCATTAAAATGTGTTGTGGCTGTTTACCCCTGCATGGTACTGATGGTGCGTTTCTCTCATAGGGATTGCAGTGCCAGGTCAGGCCATTGGTCCATGTGGGCCCCCTCACACTGGGGGTAAGCTCTCAAAGTGGTACGGCTCTCCCTGATGAGGAGTTAGGCATCTGAATGTTTGGGTCCCTCTAAGTTTCCCTCTAGAGACCTTGAATGTGTACTAGTCCTCGGGTGTCCCAGGGTCAGATCAGCCACAGCTCTAAGGCTGCCTGTTGTGCCCATCCACCTAGATGTGAAAAGGAGCTGCCATTCAGACTGTACATGGTGTATGGGGGAGTCGAAGCAAAAAGCCTTTTAAACAAAATATTCTCATTGCTGTTTTGATTAGGCCTAAAAGTTCATCTGTAAGGGAGCTGGGATGGGGGATTCAGGAAGGTTAGGGTGGCAAGTGCTTAGCCAACACAGAGGGAGTTTAGTCTGAGTCTCTTGAAATGGTGCCTTATCAATAAAACAGTTGCACTGGGCCCTAACACCGCACCTCATACATGGTGCCCAGTGCATGCTGCTGTTTGAGCACCTCTGGCCTGGCGCCCCTCTCTAGTCTCGCTCAGACTCTCTTGTGCAGTGGGGCCTTTTATACTCAGTGGTGTTTAGTTTTGAGCAGGAGTGTGTGTAGGTGTCCTTGGACTTCATGGGGAAGGTGAGGGAATGTTAATTTCTATAAGGACTGGGGTGTCAGGAGTATTATGCATGCTGGAATGTCCCCCCGGTCCAGCACCTCGTGTCAGGTGAGCTGGATAACATTAAAGCATGAGAATATCCAGCCAGATCCTGGTCCATAGCTCTGTCCCATCTGTGTCTGTCCAGCAGAGCAAAGGGGACAGAGGGCAGCCAGGGATTTCCCTGACATCAAGCTGGCATAACGGGTTTCATGCTACCTGCCCCCTTCTCCTGGGGCAAAGGAGTGCAGGAGTGGGCCTCCCTAAAGCATGGTACACTCCAACCATTCTTGGCCCAAAGAGCAGTCTCAGGAGAACTGCTGTAGTCAGCATAGTTTCAAGTAGTCCTTAGGCTGCATTAATTACGCTAGAAGATATTTCCGTCCCCGGCTGGCTCCAGCATCGGCGTGTCAGCCAGACACAGGATCTGGCCCATCACATTCTAGTCAAATCTGCCTTGTCCTGTTCCCCTCCACTGCACAAAAGAGATTTGATATTCTAAGTAAAGAGCAAAGGCCCCTCCTCACTCTTCGCCTAGCATCACTACTTGATCCTGCACAGGAAGGATAATCCTGCGCTTGACATCCGCTTGTCACCATGGAAACACATATAGGGAGTGAAGTGTGTTTGGTCAGAAAGCAAGTGTAGCAAAATCCCCTTTTGCCACCCTGCCATTCTGACAAGAAATAAAAATGTGCTCTAGTTAGTGAGCTCTTCCTGCACCCATTGCTGCATCCACGAGATACTCTCTTGGTAGGGATTTCGGTGTTCCACGCCTGGCATTGTGGTTTAGTAGGTCCCACTTGCAAACCCGATGAGAGAAATGTCTGAAAACTTGTGATAATGGGTCAGTAGCACCTTCCCCTCTATTAGCATCAGCTCTGTTATAAAACTTGTTGGGTAGTTGTTTTTTTTTAAGTCTTTGCAACTTGAAAGTATTTCTCTTGAGGGCAGAGTTAAATAGTCAACTTCTTAGCAGCAAAGCAAACTATACATCTTTAATTTGGCCATTAAAACTAGTCTGTGAAAATCCCAGTGCATGCAGAATAACGCTCCCTAACAATTGTATGTAGTGGCAGCATGTCTCTAACCTCCACGCTCCAGATTGGCACAGTCTATAACACCTCTAAAGAATGCATTCTGCAGTGTCCTGTTAGGGCAGCATGTTCTCCTCCAGAGGGCAGATGTCATGGGACTGCTTTTAGGCTAACTATTCTGATGCATTGCCTCAAAGACTTGTGGAGGCAGGAAGGTGCACAGACCTCAGACACTGAGCGTGCCCATCAGCACCAGGGCAGGAATTGAAACAGCATTGAAAGAGCTACCTCTGGGATCACCCAAAGGGCTTGGTGTTGGCCTTCAGGCTTGTCTACAGTGGGAAAGTTATTGAAATAGCTGTTCCGGATGAACTCCCTGTGTGGACTTTTACTGCTGAGTAAGAGAACCCTTTTCTAATTTAGTTTAAAGATTAATCCACATCCAAAGTGGATTAAGCTAAATGAGAACAAGGCACTCGTATTCTAGAACAGAACGTCTACACAGGGTCTTAAACAGATGTAGCTATTCTGGGGAAATTTCCATGTGCAGAGACCCTGACTGCTCCAGGTGATGCTAGTGGGAGGCACTGGCTTCAGTGGAGCAGTTAGGCCAAAGCTGCATGTGTCTCAAACTCCCGCTCTCTAGTGTTAAAGGGCAAGGAAATTCTCAGTTGGGTTTAGGGCAGAGTACCCCGTCCCCCCACTATGTGATCATGGAAATAATCCCCTGTTGTCAGTCAGTGCTGTGTCTTGTCCCAGCCTGTCACCTGCAGCACTCCTACTGACAAGCTCTGACCTTACCCTGCCTGCCCCACCTTCTGCCCTTTCATCTTAGTAGGGTGTTAGCAACATGTACTTGTGACCTTACAGCTAACTTGTTATCAGAATCTGGGTTGAGTTTTGATCTAAAAGATCCATGCAATAAATAACCAACATACCCACGCCCCTTTCAAAGCATACCCAAAAGGGGTCTGGCAGCATGGGGGCGCCTAACTGAAATAGAAGCAAGCTGTTTATAACCTTTATCTAGTAGGTTGCAGATAAGTTACTGCAACTGCAGGGGTGTTTTTGTTCTTAACCCTCTGAAAGATAAGACCTTAACTTGAAAGGGGACATCTTGGAGAAGAGGACATTTACTCCGATGTCTCCTCTGCTCCGCCAGAGCTAGGCAAAGCGGTGCTGAACTCTGCACTCAGCTGCTCTTGAGGTTACAAACTCTCTGCTGCTCTAACACCCCCAGGTTTTTTTTATTGCATTTTTTTTATTTGTGGGTTTGGATTGTGAGGAATCAATCCCTTTGATTCTTTTCAACCCACTCTCCACGTTCATTATCCTTGGTTTGTGAGCAGTCAGTTCATTTGGTCTGTCACCCCCACCAACTGCTGGAGGGATCCATCTCTGCTAAAACACAGGACAGCAGCGTATCCCTGAGCTGTGCTGAAGCCTGGCCCTGTTCAAGGCTTTCAAGGCACTTAGGAAAGTGTGCTCCAGAATGAAACCGGGCTGTAATCCTTTCTAGCAGGGCCTCTAGCAGTGCTGGTGGTGTAGGCACTCCCCTATGAGGTCTCAATCTCACATGAACTCAGAGAAAAATTGTAGCTGCTTTGCTTAGAAAAGCTGTTGTGTTGCATGTCTTCAAAGCCCCATGGGCATTGGCTGAGGTTGTAGGGGAATGGCCTGGGGAATGTCCTAATGAACAGGGGGACCACTTCAAAAAGTGTGGGAAAGTATCTGAAGCTCTTCTGTCTGTCACCCTCAAACTGGCAGCTGGAAGGTGCTTGCCTGTGACCAAGTTTCAGTCTGGACCAAAACTGTGACTGAATCTTAATCCCTTGAAAATAGTGGTTCCTATTGGCACCCAGATGCAGCTGTGACTAGTGGTACACATAGGAACTGTGTACAATTGGCCAG
This sequence comes from Mauremys mutica, assembly GCF_020497125.1. NCBI lineage: Eukaryota > Metazoa > Chordata > Testudines > Geoemydidae > Mauremys > Mauremys mutica. Next base: position 8,796,909 of record NC_059091.1, on the reverse strand, counting down.
ATCCTCCTCTAGTGTGAATCGGCGTCAGTGGAGCCATGTATGTCTACAACGGCTGAGGATCTGGTCCAGAATATCTAACTCTAAAATGCTGTGTTCTTGCTGAAATGGACCCTCCAAAGGCAGTTGTACCTGAGCTGAAAACCAGGGCTATGCTGTCAGAGACCACCCAGCATCTTCTGCCTTGTGCAGAAATACAGCCCTTTTCCTAACGGAGCCAGATCTGGTGTTTGGACAGTGACTCCTGCAGTGAGACACAGGACCCAGTTCATTGGTGCCCTTGCCCTTGTGGCTTGTCACAGCAGCTTTGCAGTGGTGGGAGTGACTGTCTCAAGGCACAGGACAGCAGTGAGCTGGGGCAGAATGTCTGTACGCAGGATAAATCAGTGGTGGTTTTCCTTACAAGAAAGCTTCACCTGACCACCCAGCAACTTGATGCTCCTCCAGGGTTAGAAACAAAGGGAAGTTTGAGAAGCCTGTTGGCGAAAGTTACTCTCTGGTTTCCTCTTTTAAAAAAAAAGTGCATTTGAGCTAAAGTTTTATTTTTGGATGTGTTCAGGCTGGACTGAAAACCTACAATTTGCTAGTCTGATTATGGGTACATAGGGCCATTAGCAACAATGTAACTAGCTAATAGCCATTGGGCCACCATTCCTGCACTAGTTAGGTGCAGTTCTGAAAACGGGGGTCCCACAACTTGGTACCAGATTTTCAAGATTACCCAGGAGCTTTTGTTTTGTTTCCCATGTTTTGGAAATGCTGTTCCTAAAAGCTGTCCCTGGCTGTAATTTTGTTTGTATTTCAATAAAACCTGTGTTTTGGGTTGCTCAGACTGCCTTGTCCTCTTACACCACTTTAGCAGGCCATTTTATTTCCTTTTCCTTTGTCTTCCCATACAAAAATGAAGAAAGAGAACCTCTTTATAGCATCTCTCTCTCTAATCCTATAAGCAGCCCTGTCTGCTCTGAAGAATTCCATCATCTCAGAATGGTAGATTACATTACCTCCAGCACCAAGTGGTGAATTCTAGATTGTAGAGAGATTGGTGTGACTGAGCTGTGTGTGCCTTTAACGAGGCTGTGCATTGGAGAATAAAATCTGATTTAAGGAGGTAATTGATCCAGTCTTGCAACAGGAAAATGAGCCCCCAGTAGTGGCAACCTAGAATAACACAAATAGGTTTTAGGCTGTAGGTAACATTTCCAATGCTTAAATTACTTAAGAGCCTTTGGCCTTGTCGGTGTTGGAAAAGATTTCTTGGTTTAAGTGAAGGTCTGAATTTTAGCGATTTGAGCTGCATGGGTCTGAAGCTCATGGACATTGAGTTCAGTATCCAAAAGGCCTTTGTTGGTTTGGTTTATATCAATTGAAAAGAGATTTAAGCTAAACCACCCCACTAAGCCACTCTTCTACTGGAATAAGAGTGCCCCTGCAGGCGGGTTACACCACTGGCATCACTAGTCCTAAACAGCTGCATTGATCTGAGTTCCAGTCATGCCCATCGCTCATTTCTCAGTTTCCAAAGCATACAGTATTAGGAAATACAAAATTAAGATTTAAACGTAAATTCCATTGTCTTGTAAAACAGCAACACTCCTAATTCAGAATCACAAAACCACCCCCCACCCCCAGCCTTAGCTTGAGCCAAATTACCAATTCTAATGAAGCTAATTTTGAGTCTGAAGTGCAATAGCTACAGTATCTTCATTAGTGTGTATAACTTATGGTAAAGCATAACATTGACACTGACCTTAGGTGTAAACAAAATACCAATCACAGTGACTAACCTATCTCCAGCCTTGGCAGTCTGTAAAACATGGTATCAGTCAGCTTCATGGCATTCCCCTGATAGTCAAGACCTAAATCCCATTTTCAAAAGTGAACGAGAAACTTGAGTTTAATGTAAACAGATTGTGGTGGTCCAAAGTACTGTTCCTTGAACACTTCTCTTTTGGAAGCTATTTCTAAAATCTTTCATGAATGAAAGAAAAAATCTGCATAATTTTGAAGCCTGTGATGCAAAATTTAAAACAGAAGGACAACATCAGCTAGGGGAAACTGTCAGAGCTCTACACTGGAGCAATGGCAGTCTGTACCGGCAGCCAGCTGTGGCCCAGAGCTAACGAAGAAGGTGACTTAAACCTGGTTGTGTAAAGGCTTATCTAAACGTGCTTTTCTGTAGACACGTGTGGTCCCATTGAATGGGACTCCGCACATAGCATTAAATACACGTTTGCAGGACCCAGGGTTATGAGTCAGCCGTGCATGTCACACGAGTTTGGCTTTCAGAAGCAGAGAACTTTTACGTTGGGATGGGTTCGTTCTGTTGGTGGTTAGTGCTGTGCCCTTTGAACTTGAGCTGAAGCGAGAGCTCAGTTTGAATGGGCCCTGGGATGATTCTGGTTTGGGAAGGTTCTTTAAGAAAGCATTCAGTTCCCTGGTGCTGCAGTGCATTAGCTCTGCTGCCTTTGCTTTGATCGTGTTTTTTAGCTGTCAGTCTAAAATAGTCTCAAAATTGTGTTTTGGGTCCTGCAAAGGGAAACAAACACTTCAAGCACCTGCTAGAATTAATCCAGGTAAAAATGTCTGATTTGGGGAGGGGGGGAAATAAACTTTTTAATAACCCCTCCCAGGTCCCTGCAGTCCTGGGGTTCTCACAATGCAAGTGACTCCTTGTTTATCTTCGCTGCCTGTGACTAAATTTTTTAAAGCACAGACGGTTCCAAGGCCTGCAGCTGTGCTTGTCAGACAGGAGTGTGAAATCCTCTTTATTTATGTGTGGAGCACTTAGAGCAGCCTGGAAGCTGAGCATCCTTCCCACCAGGCTGGAGAAGCATCTCAAATGCTGTTGACCCCTTTATGGCACCTTAAGAAGCGGCATATTTCTGTCAATACCTTCAGCAAATTGTGTGTTGTCTATTTCATGTTGGCCATGAAATACAGACCGCCTGCTGGAAACCTTATTTCAGAATGTCAACGCTGGGAGCTTTGAAGGGCGGGCAGCGTTCGCAGCCCTCACGTTCGCTCCTAACACGCGGCAGGCTCCCCGCGGGGCCGAGAGTTGCTTTTCTTGCTTTGCGAGGCGCTTTGTGGCTGGAAGGCTGCAATTGAGGCTTTGGCTGTGCAATCTCCTTCTGGGCTTTGCTTCCAGACTTGTTTAAATTGGGTTCTTTGCAGACTTGCTTTTCTCAGCCTCTGTGTTTGTGTTTCAGCCTGAGAGGATAAAAGCATTTAGCCACAACCCGTTCCACGGTGGAGTGAATAATCCCCACAAAGGAGGCTGGCAGGAATACTTCTTAATTGCAAAAATAAAGTGTCAACCCAACTGTTAATTTGGCATTTATCCATAATCAGTGAGCGCTAGGGCAGGCCTGTTCCTGAGGTAAGCTGCAGCTGATGGCCCGAGGGGCAGGGATGGCTCCAGGGGTTTTGCCGCCCCAAGCAGCCCCCCCCCCCCCCAAAAAAAGCCGCGATCGCAGTCTGCGGCAATTCAGCAGGAGGTCCTTCGCTCCCAGCGGGTGTGAGGGACCCTCCCTTGCCACCAAATACCTGAAAGTGCCGCCCAGCTCCGGAGATGCCGCCTCAAGCACCTGCTTGATAAGCTGGTGCCTGGAGCCGGCCCTGCCGAGGGTAAGCCAGAGGCTTTCTCCTGTTACTGCAGATACAAGGAGCCAGCAGGGTGTGTGGGGGTGGGGGTGGGGGGGGGACGACAGAGTTGAGCCCTGGGGTGGATGTTGCCCCGTGAGCTGAGCCGAGGTCGGATTCTAAGGCGGGGTGGCTGGCTGGGGTCACTAGTTTGGGGCATGGAAGGATGAGCTTTAAAGTGCCTGGTTTGTTTCTGGGTCCCTGGGGGACTCCCCATTGGCTTGGGAGGGCGACAAGATGGTAATTAGCTCTCAAGATGCTGCCCTGGTAGGCATGGCCCTGTGGCATCATGGGAGAGGGGACAGGAGTGACCTCTGCAGGGAGGGTTTGAGCCCACCCCTCACACCAGCGAGCCCTCCCCAGCCATGGCAGAGCGCAGCCCACCCTGTGGGCACAAGGGGAGCTGGGGTCTGCGGGCCCCTGCGCAGCAGCCTCCCTCAGGGCAAAGCACCCCTGGCTCCTGAGGAAATGGCCTGGCTCCTCGGCCTCAGGCACTGCACAGCCTGTCCCACCCCACCCCTTTAACACCAGCCCTGCGCTAGCCCTTTGACGTGGCTTGTGTGGTCGATCTAAAAAACCTACCTCCCCGAGGGGTGTCGCTCCCAGCGCTGATGCACTGTCTACACTGGCATGTTCCAGTGCTGAAACTTGCAGTGCTCAGGGGGGTGTTTTGTCGCACCCCTGAGTGAGAAAGTTGCAGCGCTGTAAAGTGCCAGTGTAGACAAGCCCGCACCCTCTTCTGCCAAGCAGCAGGGCCCCGCGCCGGCTGAGCCTTTCTGGAAATCAGGAGGATGGCGGCGTAGTTCATGTAGCGGCTGCTTCTTCCCCTGAGCTGGGAGCACCTGCTGGCAGGCCCTGTGCCTGTAACCCACAACGGGGGGCGAGGGGGGGAACGGACGGACAGACAGAAGAGCTGTCCCTTCTGCTCCTGCTGTCTGGGCCAATGGAGATGTCAGGAAAATGGGGGAGGCGGTGGGGGCAGGGAAGGACGGGATGGGGTGCAGAGGGGGCAGGTGGGGGCAGGGAAGGACGGGACAGGGCGCAGAGGGAAGGGGTGAAGCTGGGGACTGGGGCAGGGAAGGATGGGATGGGGTGCGGAGGGGTCCGGCGGGGACGGGGACAGGGAAGGACAGGAGGATAGGAGGTGGGACGGGGGTAGGGAAGGACGGGAAGGACAGGACGGGATGGGACACAGAGGGGGAAGGCAGGGAGGGGGCAGGGAAAGAAGGAATGGGGCTGGGGGGGGAAGGTGGTGGCTGGGGCAGGGCAGGACGGAATGGGGCCAGAGGGGTGAATGGGGCCAGTGAAGGACCGGATGGGACGGGGCCAGAAGAGAGGACGGGATGGGGCACGGAGGAGATTTTGTTCTTGTGTTTAATCAAAAACTTTCAGCTTGAGAATACAAACAAACCAGGCTGCTGGGGCAGCAGATGGCGCTGGAGAGCTTAGAGTTGCCTGCTTCACTGCTGGGAGGGTGGATGGTTTAGCGAATCAGGACTCCAGGACTGTGTTCCCAACTCTGGGGTGAGAGTGGGGCCTAGTGATTAGAGTAGGGAGGGGGAGGGGCTGAGAGCCAGGACTCCTGGGTTCTATTTCCTGGCTCTGTTGTCTGGGGAGGTGAACACAGCTTCCCACATCAATAACATGGCTCTCCAGAGTGCACTGAGCACCCCACCACCACCATCCTGGGATGGGTGCCTGAGGGATTGTCTGCCAGGCTCAGGGGGGCTCCATTCCCCAGTGCCCCCCCCCCCGAACCTGCATTTCCATGCCTGGAATCCTCTCTCCCTGGGCCAGGAGCCTCAGACACTGCCAGCAAGAGACGGTGCCCAGGCTGGCTGGGGGAGGCTGGAAAAACTGGCTGACTCAGAGAGGAGAAGGATGAAATGGGACCTGCACTGACGCAGTCCCCACCTTGTCCCCTCCCCCATCCTGCCTTAGCAGGGCAGCACGGGGGATGGAGCTGGCAGGGCAAGGGGGCAGCAGTGGGTTGGGGGTAGCAGTAGCAGCGTGTGCCGCGCTGTGGAGGGGCTGCAGGTGACGCCGGGACCAGCCCCTGTCCTGGGCTGGCTCCCGATGGGGACGGCTCTGCAGAGTTCTCTCCAGGCTGCAGGCCATGGGGCTGGGCATCCTGCTGGGCAGGGAGAGGGGGGGTTCCCTTGGCATCGCTCAGGGTCTCTCCCAGCCCTGCAGGTCTGGGCCACTGTGAGGTGGGCAGCCCAGGGGACCCGCTCCCAGTGACTGGGCTTTGGTGAAGCATGTGGGCGGGCAGGGCTGGGGGCTCTCTCCAGGGTAGAGCAGTCACAGAAACACCTGCCCCAGGGGATGCTGGGATGCTGCCTTCTCCTGGGGGGAGTGGGAAGGGGGCTGTCCCTGCCCCGTGCCCTGGAGCTGCCTGTCACTACAGCTGTTACCGATACCCCTAGAGACGAGGTGGGAGCCACACAAGCCCTGCTTCAGGGCCGGGCACGGCCGGCCGCGCGTCACAGCAACGCGCAAGGTGCCGGGATTGCTCAGCGTGAGCCGTTAGCACCTGCTGGAAGGGGGCAGGCGAGGGAGAGTGGCCCGTTAACATAGGACAAACAGGGGGGCTGGTGGGTTACTGCCTCAATTCCTAACTGCTAGACCAGGGGTGGGCAAACTACGGCTCGTGAGCTGGATCCGGCCCATCAGGGCTTTGGATCCGGCCCGTGGGATTGCCACCCCCATGGGGCTGCAGGCCCCACGCTGCTCCCAGAAGCAGCCGGCACGACCCCTCCATCACCCCACAGCATCCTCCCAGCTCAGCCCAGACCAACCCTCCATCACCACCACCCCTAGCATCCCTCCCAGGCCGACCCCTCTATTGCCTGCCTAGAAGCCCCACTCATAGGACATCTGAGTGCAGGAGCTGCCTCCCCACTGGCGCAGGCGCCGAGTCCCCCAGGCGCTGCCCCCCGCAGCCCAGTGCCCCTGTGGCCGAGGTGTCGCTCAAAGCTGAACAAAGCGCCAGGCCTAGCTGCTGCGCTCACCCATTCAGTGCAGCCCATGGCCCCCCGGCCCAGATTCAGATTGTGACCCCCTGACCCAAACCGCTCGGCCTCGGCCTAGCCCCAGAGGGAAGGGCAGAGGGGCGACCCTGCCCCAGTGGAGAGTGACCCCGTTCCCCACAATCCGCTATCATGGCCACAGGCCGCGGCTCCTTCTCCCCATGGCTGTGGCTCTGCCCTTCTCGCTGTGACCCAGGGGCTCCCTGCTAGCGCAGGGTACTGGGGTGCCCGCTGTAGGAAAGGGGCACACAGGCCTTTCTGCGCTGGCAGTTTCAGGCCTCAGTAGCCCAGTGGTGCTGCTGCCCCAGCACAGACAGACAGAGCTGCCCTAAGTTGCGGTTGGCAGCACTGGGCCGTGCCCCGCTGGCTGCCAAGGGCAGGTCCCCGCAGCACACCTAGCTCAGCTGTGCACCAGGCAGCGAGCGGGTTGTTTTGCTGCACGGTGATGCCAGGATGGTGCATTGAAGAGGGTAAAACCCACAGCGACAACAGTCGGCTTGTGGGCTCTGGGGAGGAAGGTGGAGGTGGCTCTTTGAGCCCTGGGTGGGGACACACCCAAACCCAGCACCACTCCCATCCTGCCAGCTCTGGGTAAGGTGGCCCCCAAACCTCCAGTGCCTGGGCCCTGCAGGGCTGCACGTGGCTCTGCAGACGGGGTCCATGTGCTGCACAGGGGAACAATCCCCTCTGCAGCCAGCCTGGGGGGGGATTCTGCACCCCTGGGGGTGTGGGGGCAGCTGTGGGGGGGGGTAACCTGGGGGAAGGGGGGGCTCCGGAGCCATGTTTGGCCCAAACAGTGCCTCAGTAAGGAGATGAACTTGAGGGTTCCCCAGGCTAAACCAAGCCTCCCCCCCCCCCCCCCCCGCTATATCCTGTGCCCTCTGCCCTACCTGCAAATGGGGCTGGCTGGTGCAGGGGGCCGATCTCTCCTGGAGGGTGACACAGCGTCAGTGGTCTCCAGCGCCTGCCTCTCAGGGCCCCGGCATGGTGCCTGCTGCCCCCCCATCCCGGCCAGCGCGTGGCGGCTTTCACAGGGTGAATCACACCCTGAGCCTGCAGCGGGTGGAAGTGACTCTGAGAAAACAGAACTGCCGCCTCTAGCTTCCGGCCCATCAGCTCCCCACTTCCCCAGGCCACATTCCCCACATCCAGGCTGCCACTCACCCCATGGCCACGCTGCCCATGCTGGCGCAAGGGGTCAGCCCTCCCACCAGGTCTGTCCCCCCCAGCACCAGCCAGCCCTGACAGGCAGGGTGCAGGGGCATGGTGCTCTTTGGCCTGCAACCAGAGCCAACCCTGTGGATGGGGCATAGCTCAGGCCTGGTGCCATTCAGCCGCCTGGGCTGGCTCTAAGCGCTTTCACCAGCCTGTGCCTCAGTTTCCCCTGTTAAATGGGGGTGACAATCCTGACTCCAGTCCTGTGTGAGGACTGTTACACACAAAATTCTCTGTTACTCCCGCAGTCTAGGGGCACCCACCCACACCCAGTTCCTATGGCTCAGGCGTAACCTCACGCTCTAGGGCACCCACCTTTACCCTTCCATGGGCTCAGGGAGTAACCTTACATGCTGCAGGTTTGTGGGGTCTTTTACACAGTAGCACCCTTCACCTCTCTTTATTGACAATCACCAAAACAGGATGCACACGTGACGCATACAACGCTCACCGCTCCCAATGAAGCAGCTGAACTTTTCTTGATGGTTAATCAGGATCAGGTCATCTGGGGAACTCCAGCTTCTGGAGGTCTGGCAGCTCTGATCTTGGGGCTGTGTCCTGGAGTTGGTTCCAAAGAACTTCCTTTTGGACCCACCTTTAGATAGTGACACTTGAGTCTTGCTTAGCTCTACCTTAACCATCATTTCACTGAATTATTACAAAACAATTTTCTAACTCATCCTAGCACATTGTAACAATTCTTTAACCAGTCATACCCCAGCACCTTCACTGATTCACACCATCGCTCGCTCTCCCCCGCCCTTATTCACTTTCACCAGGCAGGGGGTTGGGGTGTGTTGTTGTGGGTGCAGGCTCTGGGGTGGGACTGGGGATGAGGGGTTCAGGGTGCAGGATGGGGCTCTGGGCTGGGGCCAAGGGGTTCGGAGGGCTGGACGGGGCTCAGGGCTGGGGCAGGGGGTTGGGGTGCGGGGGGGGGGGGTGTGCAGGCAGCATTTAGCTCAGGCAGCTCCTGGATGTGGCCGGCATGTTCCTGCGTCTCCTAGACAGAAGCGTGGCCAGGCAGCTGTCTTAGCCCTGCTGTGCTGCCAATCGGACCTTTGGTGGCCTGGTCAGCAGAGCTGACAGGTGCCACCAGCCTGGGTCCCTTTTCAACCAGGCATTCGGGTCGCAAACCGGACACCAGGCAATCCTAGTTCTGTCCCGGCTCTGGGAGGGGAGCAGGGTCTGGGGGTTAGAGCAGCAGGGCTGGGCATCAGGACTCCTGGGTTCTCTCACCAGCTCTGTCCTCCCCCAGCTGACTCGCTCAGCTTCCGGTGGGGCTTAAGGGGGCATCTGAGGGGTGGGCCAGAAGACGCTGAGGTGAGCTGGTCCCAGCCCAGTTCCCCACAGCACAGGGCTGACAGCACAGACACCCCCACCCCCACAGAGCCAGATGGCACAGAAATGCAGCCAGAGCAGTCTAGTGCACCCCCCGCCCCGAGCTTCTCCCTCGCCCTGGCACCTGGCGCCCCTTCACCGGCTGGGGCACTCACTGGCTCCTCTTGCAGCTTGTTCAATGGCCTGGTCACCTGGGGGGCAGGGGGTCCTCGATAGGGATGCAGTACACGGGGCTGGGGGGCGCACGGGAATGATTCACTGACTGGCATGGAACAACTGACCCACACACCTCCTCCCTGCACCCACCTCCCTGATCCACTGCACTGACCCACACGCCTCCTCCTCCCTGACCCACGCGCCTCCTCCCTGTGCCCACCCCACTGATCCACTGCACTGACCCACATGCCTCCTCCTCCCTGACCCACGCGCCTCCTCCCTGCGCCCACCTCCCTGATCCACTGCACTGACCCACATGCCTCCTCCTCCCTGACCCACCCCACTGACCCACACGCCTCCTCCTCCCTGACCCACCCCACTGACCAACACGCCTCCTCCCTGCACCCACCTCCCTGATCCACTGCACTGACCCACACGCCTCCTCCTCCCTGACCCACACACCTCCTCCCTGCACCCACCTCCCTGATCCACTGCACTGACCCACACGCCTCCTCCTCCCTGACCCACATGCCTCCTCCTCCCTGACCCACGCGCCTCCTCCCTGCGCCCACCCCACTGACCCACACGCCTCCTCCCTGCACCCACCCCACTGACCCACACGCCTCCTCCCTGCACCCACCTCCCTGATCCACTGCACTGACCCACATGCCTCCTCCTCCCTGCATCCACCCCACTGACCCACACGCCTCCTCCTCCCTGACCCACACGCCTCCTCCCTGCACCCACCCCACTGATCCACTGCACTGACCCACATGCCTCCTCCTCCCTGCATCCACCCCACTGACCCACATGCCTCCTCCTCCCTGACCCACACGCCTCCTCCCTGCACCCACCCCACTGATCCACTGCACTGACCCACATGCCTCCTCCTCCCTGCGCCCACCCCACTGACCCACTGCACTGACCCACACGCCTTCTCCTCCCTGCGCCCATCCCACTGATCCACTATACTGACCCACATGCCTCCTCCTCCCAGCCCCAAGCGCCTCCTCCCTGCACCCACCCCACAGACTCACACGCCTCCTTGCCCCAACCACAGCCCCACTCCCTCCTCACCCTTCATGCCTTCATGGGCTGGGGTGTGGGAGGGGGTGAGGGTGAGGGCTGGGGGTGCAGGCTCTGGGTTGGGGCTGGGGATGAGGGGTGAGGGGGTGGGAGGGGGCTCTGGGATGGGGCAGGGGTTGGGGTGTGGGAGGGGATGAGGGCTCCGGCTGGGGGCGCAGGCTCTGGGTTGGGGCTGGGGATGAGGGGTGAGGGGGTGGGAGGGGGCTCAGGGCTGGGGCAGGGGTTGGGGTGTGGGAGGGGGTGAGGGCTCCGGCTGGGGGTGCAGGCTCTGGGTTGGGACTGGGGATGAGGGGTTTGGGTTGCAGGACGGAGCTTAGGGCTGGGGCGGGGGTTCGGGTGCGGGGGGGTGCAGTCACTCCCCTTCCCTGTGCCTGTTTCCCTCCCCCTTGGTCTAGGAGCTCACCTGGGCAGCGGCACCCGAAGAAGGATGATGAGAACCCCCCAGCTCATGGCACCTATGAGCCAGGGCACCGTCGCTGATCTCTCCTAGCCACGGCTGGCTTTGATGCAGCAGCCTGGGGACGGTGCCTCGTCCTCGCTGGGCAGGGCCCATGCCCTCCTTGCCTGGACAATCCCATCGGGCTCCCCTTGAATCTGTCCAGGACGCGATCGCTGCAGCCCCGCAGCCGCTGTACAGCGGGGAGGAGGGGAGAGCTCCCACCATGGGCACAGTAGGCCAGTGTGTGGGTGTTGGTCTGGCTCCAGGGCTGGGGAAGGGAGGAGGAGTCCCTGGAAAGAGCAGCAGCAAGCGGTTCGCTGAGTAGACAGGACTGGGCTGGCAGCTCCCAGCGCGCTCCCAGCTCCACAGAGAGGGACATCAAGGCTGGCTGGACTGGGTCTGCTCCGGGCAAAGCGCTGGTGACTGGGAGGCCCAGCGTGTGTGTGATTATCCCAAACCTCCCTGCAGGCGCCAGGGGACAGGGTGGCACCTGGAAAGAACATGGAGGTGTTTCCTTTGGGCCAGCTCCAGCCTGGCCAGGCTCCCAGCTCGGCACTCTCCTGCCAGCCTCGTGAAGGGTCCTGGAGGGAGCCAGAACACAGGGCAGGGGAGGAGAACGTAACCCTAGAGTGGGGCTCTGTGTGTGTGTGTGTGCGTGTGTGTGTGTGTGTGTGTGCGTGCACTGCTGCCCCCTAGGGGACAGAATGCTGTACACGCACATGGGTGCCTGTGTTTATACCTGGAGCAGACGCAAGCCCTAACGCTGCTGAAGCTAGTGAGGATCCAACAGGCTCCATCCCCAGCTGCGCACTGATGCTGCCCATCTCTGTGCCTCAGTTTCCCCCTCTGTAGAACAGGAGGCTAGCGATACCAACCCTCCTGCTGTCCCGTTGCAGCACTGGGCTCTTTGTGGCACGGTTCTGGAGGAATAGCTTCAGGCAGCAAGGGTAGGCTGGCATCAAGCTGTCTGTGTTTTCAAAGGCCTTCCAGCTCCCTCCCCTCCCCCTGCACTCTGGTGCTGATTACAGGGATCCCGGCACTGATTTTTATTGGGAACACTTCCCGGCCTCTGCTCCAGGCCCAGAACATGGTGTGTTTGCTTTAAAACCTCGTGCTACATCTGTTAGCTTTTTACAAGACCAAGACAAGAGCTGGGGACGCAGCCAGGGCTGGAGCTCTGCTCCATGTTCCTTTCCCAACGTGCAAACCAGATGGCGAGCTGGCAGGGCCCTGCACCGTGCCACGGCCAGCAAGTTCCTTTCCCTTAACCCTCAGTGGAAACCCTTCCTGCTGCCAATCGCCAGCCATGCCAGTGTAACACTGACAGACCCTGGTCGTCGGCGGGCGGGATCGAACCTGGGGCCTCTAGAGCTTGGTGCCTGAGTGTGACAAAGTGGGAACGTTCTTAATGTTTTCTCTGAATACTGTGTGGGTGCCTCAGTTTCCCCTATGCATTTCTTAAGTATCTAGGTGGTGGGATAAGAGGGTGTGATTGTCGCAGAGCCCTAGGGGGCCAGTGTGATGGTGTCTGCACAGAGAATGGCCGACGCCCTGTCTCCTAGGAAACGGTGGCCTGGGCCCCTCCCCTGCAAGGTGCCAACTGAAGGTGTTGGAGAACAAAGAGATCAGGTGAGCTCCTGGCCCGGAAAGAGACAAAAGCCAGAGGAGGGGCTGGAGAGTTTCAGTTTGGAGCTGGCTGGGGAAAGAGAGGCCCCAAGATGGACCTAACTTAGGGGTCCAGTTTCTGTACCTACAAGCTCTGTTTTGGACTCTGTTCCTGTCGTCTAATAAACCTTCTGTTTTACTGGCTGGCTGAGAGTCACATCTGACTGCGGAGTGGAGGTGCAGGGCCCTCTGGCTTCCCCAGGACCCCGCCTGTGCGGACTCGCTGGGGGAAGCACATGGTGTGAGGAGGGGATGCTGAATGCTCCAGGTCAGACCCAGGAAGGTCGAAGCTGCGTAAGCTTCTAGCCTGGAGACAGTCTGCTCAGAGAGGAGGCTCCCCCAGAGTCCTGCCTGGCTTCGTATGGAGCAGTTCCAGAGCATCACCCGGTGACTCTGTGACAATGACCCTCTACAGCATGAGCTAAAATCCAACCGGCTGTCAGCTAAGGCTGCAGAACAGACTCACTGTATCTCTACGTGGGCTCGGTGCCAGTAGATGGGACACAACACCACGCCCAGGAGGTGTGTGGGTTACATCAGCTTGCGGAGGATTAACTCCATGTCTAGCTTCAGATCCCCGTCTTGGGCTTTGATCGATTGGGGAGGGGAGTCGCCAGGCGGGCTGGGGTGGCTGGGAGCTGTTTGGGCTGAATTGCCACCCCTGTCACCCCACATTCTCCATCACAAACCCCTGCAGGGCGGCTGCAGCTGCTTCCGGGACACCGGGCTCCCCACAGCTCCCATCGGGGCAGACCTCAGCTGGGGCAGTTTGCCCCGCCCTGTTCGGGGACCCAGCACATTCTCCAGCCATGGTCACGTACACGAGAAGTGGATCTGCCCCATCGACGTCAGTGCAGCTGTGGGACTCGGCGCCGCAGAAAAGGAGGCCCTTGGTAAGTAGTAGCTGAAGCTCTGGGATGAGGACCCTGGGCTCTAAAGCAGCCCCGTAGGGCCTCCCCAACCGCTGTCCAGAGGTGAGCGCCTGCCCTGGCTCCCGGGACTAGGACTTTTAATCCGCTCCGGGTGGCTCCGTTCCCCAGCGGCGCAGGCTTGCTCCTACCAGAGGGGTGTATTGCAGTCTCTGCTCCCCTCCCATTAACAGCAGGCGGGGTGGGGAGAAGTAAGGAATTGCACATCTGCCCCCCAGGCAGGTCAGTCTTTCCCAGGGGCTCAGGGCGCGGCTCTGCTTTCACTTTGGCCCGTTCCCTCCATCTGACGCTGTTCTGGGCCTGATGTTAAACAAGCTGGCTGGGTTTCAGCCCAACGCTCATCGCAGGGCCTCTTGGCGAGGCACCGAGACCCAGGGTTAAACAGGGCTGCCCTGGGGCTCCCAGCACCCTGCACAAACAGCAAAATCTCCTACACACTAATGATATACACATTTAGGCAGAACAACCGGTTCCAGCAGATCGGGACGTTTCATATCATACCTGACGTGGCAGGCTTGGTATGAAATATCACAGCTAGGCTGGCTCTGAGGGTTACCAGGAGCTCTTCTGAGGGACAGTGTCTGTCACACCTTTGTTCAGGACAGAGCTGCTGTGGTTTGGAACGTGTTAATAACCCCATGCTGTGCAACCTTAGAACTTCGGCAATGGTGCCACCCATATTTTACCGAGACAATAGTGACCAGCAAATCAAGTTTTCAGATGAGCCCTCCCAAGATTATGACAATAGTGGTACAAGGGGTGAATCCAGGGGTACAGTCAGTCACAGTGACTCCTGCGCCCAGAGAGGGGGACTGACAAGGGGGGGGGTACCTCGCTCTAGAACCCTCCCCGTGCTGGAACAAAAGCACCCTCATTGCTCGGGCAACAGAGGTTGAAATGGCAGGAAAGCAACAGCTGGGCCTCAACAGTCATTGTCTGAGTGCTGCCTTCCTGTGCCGGAGAGCGACAGGAAACCGCACAATAACCGGAGTCAGAGCAGGTGAGAGCACTGCCTCTTACAGTGCCAATGCCAGCGCTGCAGAACCCAGCTCCACCGCAGCCTGAGTGCCCGTCCCTTCCCCACAGCCTGCATCTGAGCGCCTGTCCCTTCCCCACAGCCTGCGTCTGAGCACCTGTCCCTTCCCCACAGCCTGCGTCTGAGCGCCTGTCCCTTCCCCACAGCCTGCACCTGAGTGCCCGTCCCTTCCCCACAGCCTGTGTCTGAGTGCCTGTACCTTCCCCTCAGCCTGCGCCTGTGCATCCATCCCTTCCCCACAGCCTGCACCTGAGCACCTGTCCCTTCCCCACAGCCCGCCCATGAGCGCCTGTCCCTTCCCCACAGCCTGCGTCTGAGCGCCTGTCCCTTCCCCACAGCCTGTGTCTGAGCGCCTGTACCTTCCCCTCAGCCTGTGCCTGTGTGCCTGTCTCTTCCCCACAGCCCCCATCTGAGCGCCCGTCCCTTCCCCACAGCCTGTAGCTGAGCACCTGTACCTTCCCCTCAGCCTGCGCCTATGCATCCATCCCTTCCCCACAGCCTGCCCCTGAGCGCCCTTTCCCACAGCCTGCGTCTGAGCGCCTGTAACTTCCCCTCAGCCTGCACAAGTGCATCCATCCCTTTCCCACAGCCTGGGCCTGTGAGCCTGTCCCTTCCCTGCTGCCCATGCCTGTGCATCCATCCCTTCTCCACAGCCCACGCCTGTCCCTTCCCCTCAGCCCACGTCTGAGCGCCCGTCCCTTCCCCACAGCCTGCGTCTGACCACCTGTATCTTCCCCGCTGCCCGCGCCTGTGCATCCATCCCTTCCCCACATCCTGCGTCTGAGCGCCCATCCCTTCCCCTGAACCTGCGTCTGAGCACCTGGCCCTTCCCCACAGCCCACCCCTAAGCGCCCGTCCTTTCCCCACAGCCCGCCCCTGAGCGCCTGTACCTTCCCCTCAGCCTGCACAAGTGCATCCATCCCTTTCCCACAGCCTGGGCCTGTGCGCCTGTCCCTTCCCTGCTGCCCATGCCTGTGCATCCATCCCTTCTCCACAGCCCACACCTGTCCCTTCCCCTCAGCCCACGTCTGAGCGCCCGTCCCTTCCCCACAGCCTGCGTCTGACCACCTGTATCTTCCCCGCTGCCCACGCCTGTGCATCCATCCCTTTCCCACAGCCTGCGTCTGACCGCCTGTACCTTCCCCGGAGCCCGCCCCTGAGCACCCGTCCCTTCCCCACAGCCTGCGTCTGAGCACCCATCCCTTCCCCTCAGCCTGCGCTTGAACGCCTGTCCCTTCCTCACAGCCTGCGCCTGAGCTCCTGTCCTTTCCCCACAGCCTGTGTCTGAGCGCCTGTACCTTCCCCTCAGCCCGCGCCTGAGCTCCCGTCCCTTCCCCACAGCCCATAACTGAGCACCCGTCCCTTCCCCACAGCCCACGTCTGAGAACCCGTCCCTTCCCCACAGCCCACGTCTGAGAACCCGTCCCTTCCCCACAGCCCACGTCTGAGAACCCATCCCTTCCCCTGAACCTGCGTCTGAGCACCCATCCCTTCCCCACAGCCCACGTCTGAGAACCCATCCCTTCCCCTGAACCTGCGTCTGAGCACCCGTCCCTTCCCCACAGCCCACGTCTGAGAACCCATCCCTTCCCCTGAACCTGCGTCTGAGCACCCATCCCTTCCCCACAGCCCGCGCCTGAGCGCCCGTCCCATCCCCTCAGCCTGCGTCTGTGCGCCTGTCCCTTCCCCACAGCCCATAACTGAGCGCCAGTCCCTTCCCCACAGCCCATAACTGAGCGCCAGTCCCTTCCCCACGGCCCGTGCCTGAGCACCCATCCCTTCCCCACAGCCCGCGCCTGAGCGCCCGTCCCATCCCCTCAGCCTGCGTCTGTGCACCCATCCCTTCCCCACAGCCCATAACTGAGTGCCAGTCCCTTCCCACGGCCCGTGCCTGAGCGCCCGTCCCTTCCCCACAGCCTGCGCCTGAGCGCCCGTCCCTTCCCCACAGCCTGCACCTGAGCGCCCGTCCCTTCCCCACAGCCCATGTCTGAGCACCCATCCCTTCCCCTGAACCTGCGTCTGAGCACCCGTCCCTTCCCCACAGCCCATGTCTGAGCACCCATCCCTTCCCCTGAACCTGCGTCTGAGCACCCGTCCCTTCCCCACAGCCCACGTCTGAGAACCCATCCCTTCCCCTGAACCTGCGTCTGAGCACCCATCCCTTCCCCTCAGCCCGCGCCTGAGCGCCCGTCCCATCCCCTCAGCCTGCGTCTGTGCACCTGTCCCTTCCCCACAGCCCATAACTGAGCGCCCGTCCCTTCCCCACAGCCTGCGCCTGAGCACCCGTCCCTTCCCCACAGCCCATGTCTGAGCACCCATCCCTTCCCCTGAACCTGCGTCTGAGCACCCGTCCCTTCCCCACAGCCCATGTCTGAGCACCCATCCCTTCCCCTGAACCTGCGTCTGTGCGCCTGTCCCTTCCCCACAGCCCGTGCCTGAGCGCCCGTCCCATCCCCTCAGCCTTCGTCTGTGCGCCTGTCCCTTCCCCACAGCCCATAACTGAGCGCCAGTCCCTTCCCCACGGCCCGTGCCTGAGCACCCATCCCTTCCCCACAGCCTGCGCCTGAGCGCCCGTCCCATCCCCTCAGCCTGCGTCTGTGCGCCCGTCCCTTCCCCACGGCCCGTGCCTGAGCACCCGTCCCTTCCCCACAGCCTGCGCCTGAGCGCCCGTCCCTTCCCCACAGCCTGCGCCTGAGCGCCCGTCCCTTCCCCACAGCCCATGTCTGAGCACCCATCCCTTCCCCTGAACCTGCGTCTGAGCACCCGTCCCTTCCCCACAGCCCATGTCTGAGCACCCATCCCTTCCCCTGAACCTGCGTCTGAGCACCCATCCCTTCCCCACAGCCCGTGCCTGAGCGCCCGTCCCATCCCCTCAGCCTGCGTCTGTGCGCCTGTCCCTTCCCCACAGCCCATAACTGAGCGCCAGTCCCTTCCCCACGGCCCGTGCCTGAGCACCCGTCCCTTCCCCACAGCCTGCGCCTGAGCGCCCGTCCCTTCCCCTCAGCCTGCGTCTGTGCGCCCGTCCCTTCCCCACGGCCCGTGCCTGAGCACCCGTCCCTTCCCCACAGCCTGCGCCTGAGCGCCCGTCCCTTTCCCACAGCCTGCGCCTGAGCGCCCGTCCCTTCCCCGCAGCCCTGAGCGCCCGTTCCCAGGGAGAGGCTGGGAAGGGGGGGGGCAGGTCCTGGGGGGAGGTTGGGAAGGGGCCAGCAGGGTTCACTGCACACAGTTCTACAGGAGCAGGTCCATGGTCTCCCCAGCGGAGACGGCCCTCAGGTGCTAGCAATCCCTGACTCTCAGCGGGATTCCCTGTGGGTGGCTTGTTCTGCTCTCTGGAGTATCTGCAGCAGCACAGGCTGCCTCTGAAAGCACGATCACAGTTTGTCACCGGGCTGCAGAAGCTGCCAGGCCCTGTGTTAGCACAGGGGAGCAAATGGTTACAGAGCATTAGGACTGGCCAGTGCCATTGCTCCCTTCAGCCAGGCTGCAGCAGGAGCCATCTCTGCTGCCTTGCTCCATCTCTGTTCCTTTTCAGTGCTAGGCCACAGCCTTGTGGGTCCGTCTACACCGCAAAACAAAACCTTCTGCTGGCCCAGCTCAGCCGACTCGGGCTCATGCTGCGGGGCATTCAAATTGCAGCGTAGCCATTGAGTTCAGGCTGGCGACCACGAGGGGGGAGGGTCTCAGAGCCCAGGCTCCAGCCCACGTGGAAACGTCTGCCCTGCAGTTTTTAGCCCTGCAAGCCTGAGTCAGCTGACCCGGGTTCTGAGACTCAGTGCCACAGGTTTTTATTGCAGTGTAGCTGGACCCTGGGTGATGCCACAGGGCTGAGACAGGCAGCAGAGACAGGGAGCTGCTGGCCAGAGTGTGTGTGTTGGAGGAGGGGCCCTGTAGCAGTCCCTCCCTGACCCCTACCTGGGTGTGACAGACCAGGGTACAATCCAGACTAATGAGTAGCTGTGCCATGCCTGCCCTCTTACCCGGGATGCCTTTTACATTGCCTTGCTGCTGTAGCCTCCAGCTTGGACTGTTCACAATCAGCCTCCAGCGTGCAAGTCACTCCCAGCTATGCCTGCATGTGGGCTGCAGCCAGCCAGACACACCTTGGCTCTTACCAGCCTGGGTTACACTGCAGAGTGACCCCAACACACTCCCAGTCCCAGATTCCCCCCCAGAAATGTACTTCCTGTACTGCCCAGCCCTCGCCTGGCAACACAAGTTTATAGAAAGGCAGTTATTTCCCTAAAAGGAACAATATGCACAATACTTGCCATCCCAAATGCAGTTTCCCAAACACTTCAGTTTAAGCACACTGGGTCAGATGAAACAATAAAACAAGTCCATTAACTTCAAAGTGAGGTTTAAAAGTGAGTACAAGTAATGAGGCATAAAAGCCAGAAACAGTCGCAAGAAAAATAAGGATAAAAGGCTACTGGTGCCTAACTTAAACTATGTTAAGCTCAGAACAAAGTTTTCTCACCAGGTGCTCTCAGCACTCTCCCTGACCAAACTCCTTAGATCAGGACCCCTCCTCCCAGAACCTTTGTCTTGTTGCTTCAGGTACCATTAGGGTGACCAGGTGTCCTGATTTTATAGGGTCAGTTCCGATATTTGGGGCTCCTATTACCCCCCCACCCGCGTCCCGATTTCTCACACTTGCTGTCTGGTCAGCCTAGGTACCATGGAAGTGATGGGCAGGGAGAGAGAGAAAGTGTCTTCGGCTGTTTGTCCCCCCTTGAAAAACATTTCCAGCTGAGATTCAGGACACAGAAAGAGTCTATGTGGAAGGATGTTCCCTGCTGCTTTTTCCTCATCTGTTTGAGCTTCCTTTGTTTCCCTTCCTGCTTGATGACTCTGTTTAGTGCTTAAATGTAAATAAAGCAGAGCATGCAATCCTTTGTTTGGGGCAGATGGGTTTGCCAACCTCAGGCATGTGTTAATAACACCATACAAGGGAATTTATAACTTCACATGCAATGTTGCCACACATATTTTGCCAGGACCATACTGACCAGCAAGTTACGAGTTTTGAGATGATACCTCACTAGGCATACTTTGTACACAGATTATTACAATAGTGCAGGGGTCGGCAACCTTTCAGAAGTGGTGTACCGAGTTTTCATTTATTCACTCTAATTTAAGGTTTCGCATGCCAGTAATACATTTTAACATTTTTAGAAGGTCTCTTTCTATAAGTCTATAATATATAACTAAACTATTGTTGTATGTAAAATAAATAAAGTTTTTAAAATGTTTAAGAAGCTTCATTTAAAATTAAATTAAAATGCAGAGCCCCCCGGGACTGGTGGTCAGGACCTGGGCAGTGTGAGTGCCACTGAAAATCAGCTCACGTGCCACCTTCGGCACCTGTGCCATAGGTTGCCTACCCCTGCAATAGTGTTGTCATAAACAGATAGTTAAGGGTTAATGTCTCTTTTACCTGTAAGGGGTTAAGAAGCTCAGTAAACCTGGCTGACACCTGACCAGAGGACCAATGAAGGGACAAGATACTTTCAAATCTTGTTCGAAAGAAGTCTTTGTTTGTGTTCTTTGTTTGGGGGTTGTTCGCTCTCGGGACATGAGAGGGACCAGACGTCCATCCAGGCTCTCCAAATCTTTCTGAATCAGTCTCATGTTTTAATTTTGTAAGTACCCAGCCAGGAAAGCGTGTAGTCTTATGTTTGTTTTCTCAATCTGTAAATGTTTCTTTTGCTGGAAGGATTTTTTACCTCTGTTTGCTGTAACTTTGAAACTTAGAAGGAGGGAGGGAGTCCCTCTAGGTTATATGAACTGAATACCCTGTAAACATTTTTCCATCCTGATTTTACAGAGATAAATTTTACTTTTTTCTTTTTCTTTAATTAAAAGCTTTCTTTTTAAGAAACTGATTGATTTTTCTTTGTTTTAAGATCCAGGAAATTGGGTCTGGACTCACCAGGAATTGGTTGGGGGGGGGGAAGGAGGGGGGATAGTGAATCCCTCTTTGTTTTTTTTAAGATCCAAGGAGTTGGGATCAGTGTAGCCTCTCAGGGTAACCAAGGGAGGGAAAGTCTGGGAGGGGAAAGTGGGGGAATGGTTTATTTCCCCTTGTGTTAAGACCCAAGGGGTTTGGGTCTTGGGTTCCCCAGGCAAGGTTTGGGGGGAATGGAAAGTGAACCAAAACACTATATTATTGGTTGGTGGCAGCGCTATCAGATCTAAGATAGGAATTAAGCTTAGAAGGGTACATGCAGGTCCCCACCTTTTGGACGCTAAAGTTCAGAGTGGGAAACTAACCTATGACAAGTGTGTAGGGTGTGGACACAGAGAGACATTCTGTCACACTGGGTCCCTGCATCTGCCCTGTAATGACCAGTCTTGATATCACTCTCATTGCACTGAGCTGGTGTGAAGGGACCAGATTCAGAGAATCCCCTTTGCAGAGAGGATTTCCCCACTGGGGTGGAGCTAGCTAGGCCAACTCCTATGCCTGCTACACCCCTCCCAATGCAGGAGGCAGCAGGAGGTGGTGATGGAGATGTGGGAGGCCCCATGGGGGTGTGGTCCCCCCAACACCATGGCCTGGAGGTGCAGAGTCAGGGTGGGAGCCCCTCGCAAAACCCCGATCTCTGCATCCAGCCCTGGCGTCAGGGTTGATCGGATTTTCTCTGGTGCTGTCTGAAATGCAGAGACCCCCTGTGCAGCCCTGGTAGCCATCAGGGAAAGGAAGAGGAGCATGATCCCCATGGCACCCCCAAATCCACCCCCACTGGCTCCCAAGAGGTTAATGTGAACAGGCTGAGCTGCATCTCCTGACCGTATAAAGCAGTCCCCTAGCCCAGCTGGGAGTATTGGCACAATGCCCGGCAGACGGCTGAGTCCCCTGTCGCCTTCTATGGGGGTTCTCTCCACACAGGGCTGGGAGGGGAAATCTTACTGGCAGAGCCCACCAGGGGGCTGTTCGTCAAAGGGCGGGGGGAGGGAGAATAGTAACCTGCCTGGAGATCCTAGGAGATCCATTCTTGGTCCCTACTGGTCTCGGTTTGTACTGGAGGCCAGACACCAGCTGAGCCCCAGAGCCAATGGGGCTGAGGGGAACAGTGCCCACTGGGGTCGCTGCTCTGGCCTGTCCACCCTTGGCTTGTAGGAATAGGGTGGGGGTTGGGCCCCATTCTCGGCCTGTCTGTACCTCGGACCATGGTGCCTGGTGCCCTGGGCCTTTGCTTGGCCCTAGTATCCCAGCTGGGGGAAGGAGTCCCGGGGGTCAGGAGCTGATATCCCCACATGGCTGAGCAGGGAGTTGCCATGGTGCTCAGCCCCCTGAATGCTCTGCACCCCTCAGTCATTTGCGGGGGGAGGGGGAGCTGGGGCTCAGCACAGCTCTCACGTGTTTGAGAGGCAGGATGGATGATGCTTACAACAGGGAAGCTGGGGCTCTTGGGTTCTGCACCAGGGCTCTGTCAAAGCCCCACTGTGTGCCTATGGGCAAGGCCCTGCCCCTCGCCCTGCCTCAGCTTCCTCCCTGCACTGGGGGGATAGCGAAATGCGCCCCCTTTTTACAGCAATTTCAGCTCTTCTGGGGAACGTGCTGCCGAAGCACAGAGCATCGTTCCAGCAGGGAGCAACGGCTGGGACCGATGGGAGCCAGAGCCAGACTGGGAGCCAGGTGCAAAACCCGGAGAACCTCTCAGTGGGGACATGGGGATGCGCCTCGACACTGGGCATCTCCATCTGACCTGGCGCACCACAGCAATGGGTTGGGACCTCTGGCCAGAATGGGCCCTCTGGCCATGAAGCCACAACTCACTGCCAGACACCCATGGCGCTGCCTGGCTCAGCCCTGGCACCGGCTGGAAGAGCAGCAGGCTCTCCGCAGACTCAGGGCTTCCCAGCTCTGCGGTGACCCCTGTTGGCCCCAGCAGCCCACGTAGAAAGAGCCTGGAGTGTCCCAGAGCAGATGTTGGCTGACAGGCCCCATTCCCCAGCCAATGGGAAGTGGCTACAACTTGCATCATGGGCCTGTCCCTCTGCCCACGGGTTCCTGGCTCTTCATCCTCCTGCCTCTATTTCTGGCGCTGTGGGCAGCTGGGTGCTAGTCACTGCATGGTCTAGCAGTGGGAGCAAAAGGTCATAGACTCACTAAGTCACCTCAGGCAAGTGAGGGGAATCACCCGTGCGACCATCCCCCAGAGTCCTGGTGGCTCCTCCACCACTAACTATTTTTAAATGGACACTGAGTGTTTTTCTCACAGGTCTGCTCTAGTTCCACATGAATTAACTCAGGGCCTGTGCTGTGCAGGTCAGGCTAGATAACCACATCGGTCCTGTCTATCCTTGGACTCTGGGAATCTCTAAGTCCCCAACCCCAACTCAGCCCAGAGGCCTCAGGATTCTCCTCCGCTTCCTGCCCTGAGCTCCTGTCTTGCTGAGTGTCATTAAACAGCTGCCGCTTACCATCCCAGAGGTGGCTGCATCTTGGCGGTGGGTGAAAGGAAATGATACCTGCATGGGTTAAAGGAGACTGATGAGGGGGTGCTTGTGCCCCTGCCATGGAGGAGGGGGAGTCATGGGGGCTGCTTGGCCTAGCCTAGGAGAGGGGGGGGCTGTGCCCCCCTAAAGCCGCTGCTTATGCATGGCCTGTGCAGTGAGGCTGGGGCCTTGGAATTCAAAGAAATGTCCCGAGCTTCCCTATGCACTGAGGAACAAGGGCTGGGCGTTTGAGCACAGTCCTGGGAGCCCAGACACCTGGGTCCTAATTCCTCATGCTCTCTGCAGCCTTGAGCACGTCACACCCAATCAGACTTTCCAAAATGGCTCCCACCTCCAGTCGCCACCAGGATCAAGGACCTGCCCCCATCACATGTAAGCTGATCCCGAGCCAAGTCTAGGGGATTCTGCAGAAAGGGTTGGAGTGGGGGGAGGGGGAGGGCTCTGGCTGGGGGTGTGGGCTCTGGGGTGGGGCTGGGGAGAGGGGTTCGAGCTGTGGGAGGGGGCTCAGGGCTGGGGCAGAGGATTGGGGTGCAGGCTCTGAGGGGTTTGGGGTGCAGGCTGCCATGGGGCTACGTGGGGAGAAAGGACTCCCACCAGCCCTTTCTCGCCGCAGCAGCTCGAGGCCGAGTGACAGGTGTCTGTCCCCGGCTGCGGCAGCTCTGGCAGGGCTGGGCTGGGCCAGATATGGGGCTCCTCTCCCTGGCAGCTACAGCGGGGCTGGGCTAAGCCAAAGGAGAGGCTCCTCTCCCTGCCTGCACCATCCTTGACAGCCTGCTGCACGGCCGAGCAGCTTACAGGGAACTTAGGCTGCAGATCAGTTGCTCTTCAGGGCAGGGACACCGCAAGAGACAATAGCAGAGCAATAACGCCCCTGGCCACGCCGGGCCATTGTTCTGCGCTGGTGCAGCATGTGTGCAGGACAGAGCCAGCACGTGGGGACCGTCGGGTCACTGGGGATCATTGTCACCCTGCTGATCTGCGAGGAGGGGACAAGCCGGGGAGTCTGGCGGCACCGGTTGTGAGTGCTGTGGGTGACTATGAACTCTGGCCGGCCACATCAGGCTGCGATGGCCAGTTTGGGTGTGAGGCTCGGCTTGACCTTCCCAAAGTCCCCAGCCCCCCAGCCTGAGTTAGAATTCCAGAGCTGACGAAAGAAGGTCGTTGGCTTCCCGAGCGCTCCCATTGAGAGGGAATAGCTCTGACCAAGGGACAGTCAAACGGGTCCAGTGGGGCAAGGTCGCTTGGCAACGCAGTCACCCGGCAGGGGCCTGGAGGCTGAGCGGCTGACACCGTGGGCGGGGTGGTGGGCGTGGTGGTCGGGCTGTCGATTGGTTGTTCTGGGTGCTATTGAATGAATTGGAGGTGAGTGCGTGGGAAGCGTTTACAGCAGCCCGGTCCCCAGCAGGCCGGCCCCTTGGGGTGGAGTTCTGGGAGAGGTTCTGTTTAAGCTCTGGGCATGTCTGAAGGATCAGTGCCTGTGCCATGGGGACAGGCAGCTGGAAAGGGGCGGGCAGCTCTCAGCAGAGGGCGCTAGACAGAGGGTCTGTGCCCTCAGCGTGGGCCTAGGCACCCCAACACTGGGGCAGTGGCTGGGCTCTATTTAGGATCCGGAGGCTTAAAATACCCAGAGAGCCAGCACTGGGGTTCGTCCCAGCAGTCCAGTGGGTGGCCAGGACGGGGAGCTCGGCTGGGACCTGTGACAATGGGGTCTGGCTTAGCAACTCCTGCCCTGGCCAGGAGCCCTCCCAGCCGGTGCTGAGGTCAGAGATTGCCGTTCGCTGCACCTAGAAACCTCCCCCGCTCAGTGTGTGGGTCTGGAGCTCAGACAGAGAGCTGGAGGGGGGGGGGGGCAGAGCATGCTGGGTCCTTACCTGCAAACAGTGGTGCTGGAACACTTTTAATAGTGGGGATGCTGCAAGTCAGCCCCCTTACCCCTGTCCCCCCCTCTCCCCAGACAGGGATAAGGGGGCCAAGGCTGGGACCACAGCTGAAGGCAGGCATGGGGCCAGGAGCAGAGCCCCAGGCGTGGGGCTGGCAGCAGAGCCCTGGGCGTGGGGCTGGCAGCCAGGACTCTGGATGCAGGGTGACTGCCAGGACCCCAGGCAAGGGGCCAACAGCCTATGTACAGGGCCGGGAGTGGAGCCCTGTGTAAAACCTGAGGTGCTGCTGCACCCCCGGCACCCCTCGTTCCCGCACCTATGCATGCAGATAAGCATGCTCTCCCCTTCAGGAGCCCATGTCCCCTGGGGCCTTCCCCTGGGGCAAGAACTCAGCCCTCCACATCTGATCCCCTCATCATCTGATGCCACTTCCTGCCCAGGGAGGAGGGACCCCCCCTGCATAGAGTTCTGTCCTCCGCAGCGGCCTGCTCAACCCCATGGGGGCTGGGGCGAATGGAACCCAGGGACTGCCGGTGGCCCTTGGAGACGGGGCTGTTCCGAAGGCATCAGCCGATGGAGGGAGAGCCCAGTTGTCATGGGCATTTTACTAGTGCTCTGGGTGCTGACCTTGGGCCGATCTGTGTTGGAGCCACAGCCATGGACCAGCATGGAGTCTCCACTGGGCCTGCTGCCTGCCTGCCTTTCTTTGTTCCTGTGACACTCCATTAGCCCCAGGACACCTTCCCCTGCAGTGCTGAAATGGGGAACATCTGGAAGTCTCTCCCAAGCCCCCTTCCTCTACTAGAGGCAGGTCGCCAGCCCTGGTGGAGGTTACAGACCCCTGCTCCTCCACAGCCTTGCCCAGCAGCCTGGCCCTGCCTTCACGGTCCTGCTGCAGCTGGTCCAGGAATGGTGTCAATGGGTCCCACGAAACCTCTTCCTGGGCTCTGTGTCAAGCGTCAGGCGGAAGCAGGTAGAGCGAGGCCAGAAGGCTCCCTGCTGCTCCTTGCTCTGGTTCTGCATCACCCAACAGGAGCTGCTGGTTCCTTGGACTCCCTCCACACAGCAGCTGGGCTTGCTTAGCGTCTGCCACACCACAGGCTTCCCGCTCAGGGTGGTCCAGGTGGGACAGCTGAGGATGGGGAATCTGGCTTGGATCAAATCAAAACCCAATATGAACCTGCGGCCAGACCCCAGGGCTGTTCTGGAGAGCCTCTGGTAAGAGTTTTTGAGTCCGCTTCTCCTTTCTGAGCTTCCTTCCAGGGCCAAACAGTGCAGGGGCCGAGGGATGCTCTTCTCAGAGACGCCAACACTAGATGGGCCACTCAGATCATCTAGTCTGACCTCCTGCACTGCACCCCCGGGGATTCCTGCATCCAGCCCGGGGACATGTGGGAAATTAGAGCAGATGTTGGAGGAAGATCCAGACTTGGTGCCAAGGCTCAAAGTGGAGAGTCTGGGGAAGTTGTTCCCCTGGTTGGATCCCCTGGATGTGAAACACCCAGGGGCGGCTCTAGGCACCAGCAAAGCAAGCACCTGCTTGGGGCAGCCCATTTGCAGGGGCAGCAGGGAAGCTGAGAACCAACAGGGGGCTCTGGGAGCTGTAGTTCCTTGGTTAGCTCCCTGCCTATAGAGCCAGCCCTGGAGCAGGGAAAGAACTACATTTCCCAGCATTCCCTTGGGCACTACCAACTGGGAAGGAAGGAGGGGGACCTCATGCGGCTGCCTGCTGTGAGTGCTGTGAATGGTAGGGAGACCAGACTTTAACATTCAAAAAACAGGACGCTCCACGGGGAGGGAAGCCCCCCCCCGCCACCATCCACTCCCTCCGACTGCCCCCCACAGAAACCCCAACCCATCCAACCCCTCCCCCCCGCTCCCTGTCCCCTGATCACCCCCTGCCGGGACCCCTGCCTCTAACTGCCCCCCAGGACCCCACCCCCATCTAAGCGCTGCTGGTCCTTGCTGCCTGATTGCCCCCTCCCGGGACCCCTGCCCCTTGGGACCCCAGCCCCCTATCTAAGCCTCCCTTCTCCTTGTCCCCAACTGGCCCCTCCTGAGACTCCCCCAACTTCCCCCCAGGACCCCACCCCCTACCAGTCCCCTGACAAACCCCTGGGACTCCCATGCCTATCCAACCGCTGCCTGTCCTCTGACTGCCCCCCCCTCAAACCTCCGCCCCATCCAATGCCCCCTGCTCCCTGTCCCTTGACTGCCCCCCTGGAACTCTCTACCCCTTCTCCAACCCCCCAGCCCCCTTACCGTGCCACTCAGACCAGCGTGTCTGGCTCCGTGCAGCTCCAGACACGCTGCTGCATACATGCTGCCGTGTTCCCCCATGGAGCCCACAGGCCCCCCCACCACCACCACCACACACACACCCAGCACCTGCTTTCCAGATTTGAACACCTCAAAATTCAGGAGTGCTCAAGCTCAGTTTGGGCAGCTGTTACTTCATTTCTCCCAAATCAAATATACTGATCCACTGTAACATGCTGTAGAAAAAGTAGGATAAAATTGAGCAAGAAATGCTTCCCAGTGATTATTAGGACTGGAATTGCTATTTTCAAACAGCCATTGCCTTTTTTTTGTTTGTTTTGTTTAAAAGGAAGACAGTGATATTGCATTGGCAAATTCCCCATAGAAAGAAAGAGTGGAACAAAAGAATAATAAAGGCATCTCAAATTTTCCTCATTTATGGAGGACAGTCTTATAATATGCATCCAGATATCCTCCAATCACACAAGCTGAAAATTGTTCCACTTTACTGCAGCTCTGTAGCCATATGGGAACCAGTCCTGTTTGTGTTTTGTGCACATCCAAAATTCCTGCTGAATGACCCTCCCTGGGAGCAAGTTACCAGTGACTCAGGGCTGCGGCGGAAGGAGGGTGCAGGTGGCGGGGGAGGAGAGCCCAGGACTGGGGCGGCAGGAGGTGTTTGGGGGGGGGCACTGGTGGGGGGGGAAGGAGGGAAGCCCAGCACTGGGGTGGCAGGGGCGGGGGGAGCCCAGGGCTGGGACAGCAGTGGGGTATGGGGAGGAGCCCAGGGCTGGGACGGGGGGCAGCCAAAAAATTTTTTTCCTTGGGGCGGCAAAAAACCTAGAGCCGGCCCTGGAAACACGTGGGCTTTATAACCTGTTAAGGTTCAGCTTCCAGACATCAGATCTTGCTCTGCCTTTGACTGCTTGATTAGAGAGCGCGCTGCTCCCAGAAATCTCCCCCCATGCAGGTGCTTTTAGACCAGTCACCTCTTCACCTCCTCTTGGGCAAAGTGCTTCAGTCTCCGCCGTCAGGCTGGTTTCCCAGACCTCAGATCGTTCTTGTAGCACTTTTCTGAACCTTCTCTAATTTTCCAACCTCCTTCTTACCGTGTGGACCCCGGCTTGCATGCAGAATTCCAGATCTGACAAGAGCCGGATCTGGTGAGGCATGCAGCCCAGCTTCCAGACCAAAGGGGAAAACCCACGATAAATCTACACAGCAACACAACACCCGCGGCTGGCCTGGCTCTGCTGACTCGGGCTTGTTCTGCAGGACTAAAAATTCCTATGCAGACATTCAGGATGAGCCTGGAGCCCGAGATCTGGGACCCTGAGAGGAGGGAGGGACCCGATCCTGGGCTCCAGCATGAGCCCGAACGTCTGCACAGAAATTTTTAGCCCTGAAGCCCTAGCCCGAGTCAGCCAAACCGGCCAGCTGCAGCTGCGCCCAGGTCTGTTATTCCAATAACAGACCCTGCAGGCTAGATTCACAAAGGGATTTAGGTGCCCAACTGCCACTTTACTCCAAAGAGGATGGAGCTCCGCTGTTCTCAGTGGTGGCAGATGACAGATCAAGGAGCAATGGTCTCTTGTTGCAGTGGGAACGGTCTAGGTTGGATATCAGGAAACACTGTTTCCCTAGGAGGGTGGTGAAGCACTGGAATGGGTTACCTAGGGAGGTGGTGGAATCTCCTTCCTTAGAGGTTTTTAAGGCCCAGCTTGACAAAGCCCTGGCTGGGATGATTTAGTTGGGAATTGGTCCTGCTTTGAGCAGGGGGTTGGACTACATGACCTCCTGAGATCCCTTCCAACCCTGATCTTCAATGATTTTATGCACCTAAAAGCCAGAATCAGGCCCCACTGGGATTCACAAAGGCCCCGGTCAGCTGCCGCTGACGGCTGAACTCACTCAGCACCTACCTTTCTGCAGTAAGAGTTCCCAAAGTGCCCACGTGCTGCCGCCGGGCACATGCCCTGCAGCCACATGCCTGGTGTGCAGACACCTAAGCCTAGAGCCGTGCATGTCCCAGGGGAAGATGGATCTGCCCTGCAGGGCCCCTCTGGCAAGTGGGCTCAGAGATCACCTACTGGATCAGGCAGAGACGCTTACAAGGAGACTCGGTGCCTAACGCCAGGAGAGGGCTCACAGCTGAGAATGCCAAGCAGAGGGAGGCACCTCCCTGCAGCCAGGACTTAGGCACCTGGCCTGGGAGAGGGGCAGGACTTAATGCACGCCCCTTGGCTCAGCACCCCGCCTGTGGGACCTTAGTGAGGAGCTGCCCGGCCTGCTGGCTTTTGGGATTCCCATTCAGAGGCGCCCGTCACTGCACAGGGAGCCTAGACACCCAATTCCAGCTTTGTGAATCCAAGTGATTTTCTAGGCGCTGTGACGCTGACCATCACCCTGCCTAAGCTTCTCTGGGGACGCAGGCCTGGGGTAGCAACCCCAGCCGCAGCAAGTGCAGGACCTGGGACCTTCAGCACCAATGCGCAGACCATGGCCACTTCAGTTAAGCAAGTGACTCCATGGAGTTGCGGCACTAGTAGACTGGAGTCCTCGATGTGGATGAGCTACAAGAAGGAGCTGCGACACGCTTCATGCATGGCACTCGCTGCTCAGAGACTGGGTTTGAACTGAGGGCGAGATCCACAAAGGGACCCCAGCAGTGCAGAGCCTGACGCCGAGGCGCCTGGTGCCCCCTGGAACGCCAGGCAGGCAGAGGGAGGAGAGGGAGGTGCCTAAGAAAGCGACTCACAGAAGCCAGCCCATAGGAAGTGCCTGGGGCAGGGGTGGGAGGCAGGGAGGGAGGCGCCGCAGGATGCACAGCTCTGAACACCTTTCTCATAAACAACTTGTGAACACCCTCATAAACACCCCTGTTTTCAAATCCCTGCTCTGCCGCCTTGGAGAAGGGACCTGAACGTGGGCCTCCCGTTATGTAAGCAGGCGATTGGTCCCCACTATCGTGGGGAACTTTCCTGGCTTATGCACGACCCCTGTGGAATGGGCTGGTGAAAGGATCCGAGTCCTCGCTCCCACTCCCTTTACCCAAAGGCCTCCCTGCCCTCGAGAGCTCCCCTTCCACTCTCCTGTGGCAGAGTCCTCGTAACCCCGACAAGGCTGGGCCCAGGATTCGTGGGGGGCTGCACCCCCAACCTTGTGGTGATCACTTAGGGCAGCGAGGGTGTTCCCCACTCCGGGATGCTCTCTCCGCTCTGGACGCTTCCCTGACCCACTGATCATCATATACAGTTCAAAGCAAACACAATGTATTAAAGAGAAATAATTTTTTTAAAAATAAGGAAAAATCGGGAAAGGTAAGGAGAACACGTCACCTGCTCCGTGGCACGGGGACATCGCAACCAGCGTCTCTGGAATGTCAGGGCAGTTCACAGTCCGTCCCTCACACGTCCCAGGCCTCCTGCCCAGGCCCAGGCTGTGCTGCAGGGACGCTGCGGGTCGGACACGTGCTCTGGCGGTGGCCACACCCTCTGGCTGTAGGTGGCCAGACCCTTTTTCCCAGCGTCGTCCCGCCCCATTGGGGTTACGATCCCCCTCCAAGTCTGGCCTGCAAGGCCCCTTGGCTGGGGGCATCTCCCTGCGCTGGGCCCACTGCCCAGGGTCCCCCTCGCTCTCCTCAGATGCTCACCGCACCCGGCTCCGGACTGCTCCAGCCCCAGCCCCAGCACTGCTGCTGCTCTGCCTCAAGCCCCCTGGGCTGCTTCTCTGGCCCCTCTGGCTCCGGTTGCTGCAGCTTTGCTCCCAGCACAGGTCTGATCCCTGGGCTGCTTCTGTGGTTCTCTCTGGCCGGCGCGGAAGTTTAGGCAAATGGAACTGGCTTTTCAGGTGTTCAGGCACTGAACAATGCAGA
The DNA here is from genome assembly GCF_020497125.1 of Mauremys mutica. NCBI lineage: Eukaryota > Metazoa > Chordata > Testudines > Geoemydidae > Mauremys > Mauremys mutica. The sequence continues at coordinate 8,765,895 of NC_059091.1, read as the reverse complement.
TGGGCACCTGGTGGGATTTTCAAAAGCACCTATTTTCTGCATCTTTACGTGCCTAACTACACTTAAGGATCTGGCCATGCTCCCCAGCCCTAAAACAGCAACCCAGCCAGGTGCTGGCATCCCTCGCAGGGCCGAGGTGAGGCTGTGCTGTGGCGTTGTGTTGGGCCTGAACTCCACCTCAGTGAAGTGGTTGGAAGGGGACGTGCTCCTGATTGATCAGAAAATCAGAGCCTGATGCCCGTGCCGACTACTGTCACCCTCCGCCCACCTCACCCTCCGTTCCACTGGACACTAGATGTGGCGTAGCTGCATGCTGTTACCCAGCATGCTCAGCGTGGCGTGCAGGGCCAGGCCAAAGGGGTGGAGTGCAGCCCAAGCTAAGGTGCTGTGTCTGAGCCTGGCCAGCTGGAGCTGTTCCAAGGGGCTTCCTCTTCCTCTGCTCCCTGAGTTTTAGTTTTATGGCCCCGGCCCAAGGTGCAGATGTGCACGTGGAAGCATCCAATGAAAAGTGCGCAGCTCCCTCTGCTCAGCACGCAGGCCGTGCTCAGCGCTCAGGAATTTCGCCCTGAGCCGTTTTGGCTCCTCTCCTCCCGTCCCGTGACTCCCCACGATGGAGCAGCTCAGCGGCGTGCTTCCCCAGCTCGGTGCTTGGGGCCAGCACACAGCACCGGCCGTACCCCCGAGTTCCCCTCCGCCAGCAGCCGCCTTCCCTTCCCAGAAGGGCATGCAGAGCGCCAGGATTTATGGCTCCCAGCTGGGCTCCAGGTGCTACGGCTTTTGCCCATTTTTTGCTTCCTTAAAGGGATACAATCAGTTAACGCTCACTCTCTCTTTTTACAGTCAGCCTCTTGCTGGCGAAAGGTGCCGGCTCCGCAGGGCACCAGTAGCTGCAGGGCCTTCCTTCAGTCCCCGCCTCTGCCCCCGCTTTACAACACAGCAGCACCTGCAGGCCCTGAGCAGAATCATGGCCCCCTTGTGCTAAGTGCTGCACAGACACAGAGTGAGAGAAGCAGCAAAGAATCCTGTGGCACCTTATAGACTAACAGACGTTTTGCAGCATGAGCTTTCGTGGGTGAATACCCACTTCGTCGGATGCAAGTAGTGGAAATTTCCAGGGACAGGTGTATATATAAGCAAGCAAGAAGCAAGCTAGAGATAACGAGGTTAGATCAATCAGGGAGGATGAGGCCCTGTTCTAGCAGCTGAGGTGTGAACACCAAGGGAGGAGAAACTGGTTCTGTAGTTGGCTAGCCATTCACAGTCTTTATTTAATCCTGAGCTGATGGTGTCAAATTTGCAGATGAACTGGAGCTCAGCAGTTTCTCTTTGAAGTCTGGTCCTAAAGTTTTTTTGCTGCAGGATGGCCACCTTAAGATCTGCTATTGCGTGGCCAGGGAGGTTGAAGTGTTCTCCTACAGGTTTTTGTATATTGCCATTCCTAATGTCTGATTTGTGTCCATTTATTAGAGTGAGAGAGAGAGTCCCTGCCCCAAGGTGCCACAGTCTGATTAGACAAGACAGCCACACAGAGGATGATTATCTCCTTTTTACAGATGAGGGACTGGAGCATCAAATGCCTTTGCCAGAATGACGCAGGGAGCCTGGCAGACCCAGGCAAAGTTCCAGCCTTGTCCCTTAGCCCCAAGCCTGGCCTTCCTCTCCAATCCCTCTAAAGTGCACGAGGCTCAGGCACCCCAAGCCCTTGGGGACAGGAATATCACATGTCCCAGGGGAACCCCTAGGAGTCTGGTGCCATAGAGAACACAATGTGTAGGAGCCTACCAAATTCACAATCCATTCTGGTCAAGTTCACAGGATTTAAAAATCGTAAATTTCATTATTTCAGCTATTTGAATCTGAAATTTCACATTGTTGTAATTGTAGGGTCCTGACCCAAAAAGGAGTTGGGGGGGGGGTTTGCAAGGCTATTGTACGGGGGGGGGGGGTGAGGTACTGCTACCCTGACTTCTCCACTGCTGCTGGTGATGGCGCTGCCTTCAGAGCTGGGCAGCTGGAGACCGGCGGCTGCTGGCTGAGCACCCAGCTCTGAAGGCAGCGCCACCGCCAGCAGCAGCGCAGAAATAAGGGTGGCCTGGTAGGGTGTTGCCACCCTTACATCTGCGCTGCTGCTGGGTGGCCGGGGGGATGGGGGGGCGACACACGCTGCCTTCAGAGCTGGGTGCCCGGCCAACAGGTGCCACTCTCCAGCCGCCCAGCTCTGAAGGCACTGCAGAAGTGAGGGTGGCAATATTGCAACCCCCATAAAATAACCTTGTGACCCCCCACAACTGCCTTTTGGGTCAAGACCCCCAATTTGAGAAATGCTGGTCTGCCCCGTGAAATCGTGTATAGTATAGGGTAAAAGCACAAAAAAGACCAGATTTCACGGCCTGTGACGCATTTTTCATGGGCGTGAATTTGGTAGGGCCCTCACAATGTGGCATTTGCATTTGCCATATAAACTCCAGCCACTGCACAGACACTTGTGCCCAGTGCACCTTTTGCACCATCTGTTTTCAGAGCACAAACTTCCCTGCCCCCCAGAAATACCTAGTCCGTCTGTGTCTTCCAGCTCAGTGAAGCTACGCTGGTTTACACCGCCTGGGAATCTGGCCCTTACAGACCGTGCAAGGCTTCTCAGGAAAGAAAACAGGAAATTCCCAGGCCAAAAACTCTGTTAAATGGAAGTGAAGATTGTGACAGCAAATAATTGAACTTTCATGTCCAGTGAATTTTAGAAAACATTGCAAAAGCAGAACAAGGTCATTGACAGAAAAATCCTATTGCCCTCGAAGTGCCTTTATCTGACCTGTAAACACGGCCAGTCTCACTTCACACGTTTCCAGAACAGCCTGCCCCAGACGACCTCCATTTCCCGTCCCCACGTCACTAATTACATCCTCCTGCCGGATGGTTCTGCTCCTACCTGCTACCCTTTCCCAGGGCTTGGCTTTGTGCTGTGCACATGCAGACACTCCCTGAGCAAACCCTGCAGGGAGGTATTTCCTTCTCCTGAGTCGGTCAGAACGGGGCTGCGGATGCATTCGGGGCTCTCGTTTGCCCTGTGCTCCCCCCCCTGGGGGCACTTGTCGGTGCTCCCTCAAACTGAGGCCTTCATGCCTCTCTGCCAGATTGGTATTATCCAATAGGCCAGTTCCCAGCGGTTCTGGGCTTTGATTTTCCCCACTTGTGTCAGGCAAAGATTAGGCAGCTCGTTCTTGAGAATTTAGATTTGCCTCAGCAGCCGCCCTGGTTCTGCTCCCCTTCCCAGCCCCCCCACCCAAGCTGGACTGAAACAAACAGAACCAGGTCTGTAGGAAACGCCACATGGAGGAAAGCAGGTTTGCTGCCTCCCAGCCCGAGCGGGGCATGGGTTTGTGGGTCTGCCTCTCTGCCTTCGGGGGTGCAATAGGGCTGAGTGTGCTAGTTGGCGTGTTTGTGAACACGTCTTTGTGTGTGTTTTTCTTCCTCTTTGTGTATACGTGTCTATGTGTGTGCACCTCTGCGTGTGTGTACCTGTATTGCTGGGGGTCTGTGTGTAGCTGTCTGGGATGGGTCTCTGTGTGCGTGTTCATGACGTGTTCATGCAGCACTCACTCTCTATTCCCTGTTTGTCCCCTGTTAAGGCGGGGGGGAGTGGGAGGGGGATGCCAAGAGTCAGGCAGTGCAGACTTGCAGCTCCTCCCAGCGACAGCGAGAGGCCGAACACAGACACACCCCTGCTTTCTGTGTGAGCAGGGTCTGGATGAACTCTCCCTTGACAGCGAGCTTGGCGGTGGAGAGACTTCAGGAGCAAGCTGTATTTACATGAACACACCTACTCTGCGTAGGTGTCCGGCAGACAGGAGCCGTGTTACTCAAAAGTGATCAACTTTGGCTGGTGTTGGGTTACAAATCACTTTAGTACTGAATGCAGGGTAGTGAAATGCTGTTACCAATCTCGTTGTCTTTATTGTGTGAATAAAGGGGAGCAGAACTGTGCTCAACCTGGCCCAAATGAAAGGTCCGCCCTCAGCTGAAAGGACCTCGTTAAGCCTGGAGCTCGAATGCCAGCGCCCTGTAAGAAAGGGGTGGGGACAGGTGTGTGAGTTAGGAGGGGTGGAGTCTTCCCTAAGGGTCCCTAGTTTGTTTTAACTTCTTCCTTCCCCACTGTTCAAAGACAGAGCTAAATGGGCTTTATTAGGAGCCTTTTGTTAGTAAGAGCTGAAAACCCTTGTAATGAAGCAGTATTTCTGCCCAGCCTGCCAAGTTTTAAAAGTCACTGAGAAACTGACATGCAGAACTCACAGCAGAGAGGCAGGTGGTAGCAGTGGGTAGCTGCCACAAGTGGCAAGCAGTTGGCTGGTGGGCACGGCTGGCAGTGAGGCCAGGAAGCCAGCGGCAAGCGGGGCAGCTAGCCAGAGCAGGTGCTCAGAGGGTGGAGCAAACAAGGTGCCTTCTTCCCTGGGTGGGAGGGGAAGAGTGGGATGTGGTGCGGGAGCAGAGGGGAGCACAGAAAAGGAACTTTTGGTTGTAGAACTTAAGAGCATGAGGCAGAAGACTCTGCCCCACGCACTCCGGAGTGGGTGTCCTGCTCACAGGTTTATGATTATGAATCCTGCTTGTGGAATTTTCCCTAATTAATGTTGGGTGACTTCCCGCCTTTCATTAAAAGTTTCTTTTCTACACTCAGACTCGGTGTGTAATTTTCCTAGGTTAATGGGTGGGGGCTTGAGCTGGTTCTGTGTTGTAGTGTTGAAAAGGAACCCCTAGATATTGAACCCGGCCCTGGCTGCTGCCAGCCAGAAGGATTACATCTGTAACTTGTCTAGACACTGAGCGGAAGCAGGAAGATATTTCCTCCTGGGTTCACAAAAAGAGATTTCAGGGAAATAGTGTTTCAGGCAAAAGGAGGGGCCATGGGGAACAGGGGCTGTCCCCGTGGGGGGAGGGTGCAAGAGTCAGGGACTGTCCACCCTGGGAGTGGGGGAGGGGGCAGGGTCTGTCCCCAATGGAAGGGGCCAGGGGCCTGGGGCTGTCCTCAATGGAGGATGCAGGGAGCAGGGGCTGTCCCCAGAGGGGGAGCCAGAAGCCAGGGGGTGTCCCCACTGCAGGGTGCAGGAGACAGAGGCGATGGAGGAGTTGCAGGCTATCCCCATTTGGGGCGAGGGGAGGCGAGTCGGTGCAGTGACTGTGGTCTGCCCCCATTGGGAGGGATGGAAAACTCCAGTCCTGGCAACTCACAACCATTAACAATGTCATGGCACCGTTCCCAGAATCCAGGGTGTTAACTCAGAGCCCTGGCCTGATGCCCACACTGCTCGTCATGTTCCTCCGCCTTCAAATTCCCCTTGCAGTGCCAGCTGGATACAGGATTCCTCTTGCCTCTCTCTTCTGCTCTGCTGTGCAGCACTGCTGTGCTGCTCCCTAGCAGTGGCTGTATTTCAGCCGCAGGTGAGAGGCTCATGTGAGCATTCTACATAGTGCTCTGGGGGCCCTTGAAAGACAGTGGAGAGATGACGCACTTGCTTGTCTGTGACTCCAAACCTGGGAGATGCTGGCTCTGTGGGCCTGTGATTTCTAGTGCTATTCATTTTCTGTATCTGCGCCCTGCAGCCCCACTCATGCACCAGGCCCCCATTGCGTTGGGTGCGGCACTTTATTAGTGTGCTGGGATCCCCGGGGTACAACCTGGAACTGGGGTACCCCTTCACTCTCCAACCTGGCTGTCTCTCACAGTGCTTTGCCAGTGACAAGCAGTGAACCTCTCCAGGTGCTGTTATCACTCAGTACAACAGAAGGTGGAGCCCTACACCCAGCTAGATTGCATGAATGCTTCTGGAGTCACTCACAAATCACACAAACCGGCAAATCTCCCAAGCCCCAAGCCGTGCACCCTTGGAATATATTGTCTTGCCCTGGTCAGAAGCCTGACCAGCGTAAATTTATCACCTAATCTGTCCCTACCTCAATGTGGAGAAGACACACACTAGCCTTTGTAAACTAAGCAGAGATTTCCCAAGCACTTCAAGCAAAACATACTGTTTTAGGTAAAATATACAACAGATTTACTAACTACAGACAGATAGCTTTTAAGTGATTATAAGTGGTAGGCACAAAAGATCAGAGATAATTGTCAAAGAAAATAAAAGGTAAGTGCATGGTTTAAATGTTAAGCCTTATTACACTAGGCAGTATTTGGATCAAGCAGTTTTTCTCACCCCACTGGATGTTGCAGGCAGGTTATAATTCTTAGTACACAGGTCTCCCCTTTAAGGCCTGGTCTACACTGGGGGAAGGGGTCGATGTAAGATACATAACTTCAGCTATGGCAATACCGTAGCTGAAGTCGACGTATCTTATTTCGACTTACCTCCCGTCCTCATGGCGCGGGATCAACGGTCGCGGCTGCCTCGTCGACTCCGCTACTGCCGCTCGCTCTGGTGGAGTTCTGGAGTCAATGGGAGCGCGTTCAGGGATCGATATATCATGTCTAGATGAGACGTGATATATCGATCCCCGATAAATGGCTCGCTACCCGCCGATACGGCGGGTAGTCTGGACGTACCCTAAGTCTCAGACCAGTCTCCTCAGTTCAAGTCTTTGTCTTCCCAGCGTTCTTGTTACTTCCAGCACAGATGATGGAGGAGAAAGGTAAAAACATGATGCCACTGTCCCCTATTTTATATTCTCATTCCATGTCCCTGGAAGACACTAACCCAGACATGTCCCGGTGAGCTTTGCACAGTCACAGAGTTGAGCAATCCCCGTTGCGTGGCACTTCTCTTACAGCACTGTAAATGTAATGGTCACTTAAAACCTTCCTGGGAGTGGATCACCTCTTTTGTTGTCACTGGAGAACTAGCAGTGGACAACTCCCCAAATTTACAACATATTTCAGTAACAACCATACAGCAAAATCTCATAACTTCACACACATTAATGATACACACATTTTGACAGAACAATGTTGTTTCAGCATATGATATCTTACATGGATGCTTTGTATGAAATATATCATAATCATATGACAGGAGTGAATATGGGGGTTCTAGGGTGCAGCTTTGAGGTACAGAGTGCCACAATGAGGTATATTATGGTATGTTTTTAGAGAACTATCCACAATGACTCGAAGATCTCTTTTTTGAATAGTAACCACTAAATTAGAGACCATTATTTTATATGTATAGTTGGGATTATGTTCTTCAATGTGCATTACTTTGCATTTATCAACTCTGGATTTCATCTGCCATTTTGTTGCCCAGTGACCCAGTTTTGTGGGATCCTGTGACGCTGCACTCCATATGATTTTATGAAAATATGTTAATGAGTGTGAATATAATGTAACTGGAATATGCTTCATGCAAAAGGTCTCTTGTAAGGTATCGTTACAAAGATTATAATCTACTGTGTGTTCATCCTATTTGTATAAATGTATCATTCTTGTATGTAAAGCTAGAAATATGAAATATAACTATGAAGTCCTATTGTAATTTTGCAAAGTGTGAACCATTAATGGTGGTTTGGAATCTTGATGGCTCCCAGCAACCAGGACAATTGGTTGTAAATTGCTCCGTTTACTTGCAAGCCTTCCTGTGAGTCAGGCCAGGAAGAATGAAGGCTTGTGGGGGGTCTCACAGGACATGTGACCAGGTCACCTGGTACAGGAATCCATCTTAAACCTGGTGCTTTTCCATTTAGAAGGAGGAGTGGGGATCCAGAGAGACAAAAGATTCCCGCCTTGTGCTAAAGCTATATAAGGGGGTGGAACAGAACAAAGGAGGCTGCAGTCATGAGAAATCCCCTAGCTACCACCTGAGCGGGAACAAGGACTGTACCGGGGAAAGGATTGGGCTCAGACTAGAAAGGAATCTAGTCTGTGAAAGAAGCTTATTGGACCATCTCTGAAGGTGAGATTTACCTGTATTCGGTTTCTTAAATGTATTAGGCTGAGACTTGTTTTGTTTTATTTTGCTGGGTAACTTACTTTGGTCTGTCTGTTATTACTTGGAACCACTTAAATCCTACTTTTTATACTTAATAAAATCACTTTTGCTTATTAATTAACCCAGAGTAAGTAAGTAATACCTGGGGGAGCAAACAGCTGTGCATATCTCTCTATCACTACTATAGAGGGTGGACAATTTATGAGTGTACCCTGTATATGCTTTATACAGAGTAAAACGGATTCATTTAGGGTTTGGATCCCATTGGGAGCTGGGTGTTTGGGTGCTAGAGGCAGGAGCACTTCTTAAGCTGTTTTCAGTTAAGTCTGCAGCTTTGGGGCGCGTGGTTCAGACTCTAGGTCTGTGTTGGAGCAGACTGGCGTGTCTGGCTCAACAAGGCAGGGTTCTGGAGGCCCAAACTGGCAGAGAAAACGGGCTCAGAGGTAGTCTTAGCACATCAGGTGACAGTCCCAAGGAGGTTTCTGTGATCGAACCGGTCACAGATCCCTTTGTATCTCTTTGCAGCCAGCTTTGGAAATAATTATCTTGAGTAATTTTGTATCATCTGCAAACTTTGCCAACTCCCTGTTTATCCCGTTTTCCAATCATTTTGAAAACATTGAACAGCACCAGTCCCAGTAAAGATCGTAGAGGGACCCTGCTATTTGCCTCTCTCCCCTGTGAAATTGACCGTTTGTTTCTACGCTTTGTATGCTCTCTTTTAACCAGTTACTGATCCATGAGAGGACCTTCCCTCTTATCTCACAACTGCTTACTTAAAAGCCTTTGGCGTGGTTGTTATTTTTTATGTCGTTTGCTAGTTGCTCTTCAACCTCTTTTTTGGCCTCCCTAATTATACTTTTACACTTGCCTGGCCAGAGTTTATATGGTTTTCTTTTCGCCTCGGTAGGATTCGATTTCCAAATTTTAAAGGGTGTGTTTTTGTCTCTCACCACCTCTTTCATTCTATTGTTTAGCCCTGGCGACATTTTTTGGTTCCTTTTACTGTTTTTTTATTATTACCGTATATACTCGTTCATAAGCCGAATATTTTTGGTAAAAAAATGACGCATCAAAGAGCGGGGGGTCGGCTTATAAACGGGTCTACAGTAAAATTTGATGATTTTAAACTCTGTGGAATCATTGAATTGAATATCTAATACACTGTTGTTTAGTTGACCTGTAGTGTCTGCAGGCATGGAGCCCCTCAGCTCCCTGTGGCCGCGGTTCGCCGTTCCCAGCGCCACTTCCCGCAGCTCCCATTGGCTGGGAAGGGCGAACCGCAGCCACAGGGAGCTGAGGGGCTCCATGCCTGCAGACGCTCCAAGTAAACAAAACGTCCCGACCCGCCAGCAGCTTACCCTGACGAACAGGAGTCAAAGTTTGCCAACCCCTGAAATAGAGGGGCGGCTTATGAAAGGGTCATACAGTTTTTGCTAACCATCTTGGGGGGGTCGGCTTATAAACGAATGGCCTAACGAACATGTATATACGGTATTTTATTTGGGGCATACATAGAATTTGAGCCTCTATTATGGTGAGTTTTTTAAGTTCCCATGCAGCTTGCAGGCACTTCACTCTTGTGACTGTTCCTTTTAATTCCCATTTAACTAGTCTCCTCTTTTTGCGTAGTTCCCCTTTATGAAGTGAAATGCTCCTGGGGTGGGTTTCTTTGGTATTTCCCCCCCATGAGGACGTTACATTTAATTACATTATGGCCTCTATTACTAAGCAGTTCAACTACATTCACCTCTTGGCTCAGATCCTGTGCACCACTTATGACTAAATCAAGACTCGCCCCTTCCCTTGTGGGTTCCAGGACTAGCTGCTCCAAGAAGCCGTCACTAATGGTGTCCAGAAACTTTATCTCTGCATCTCGTCCTGAAATGGCATGTTCCTAGTCAATATGGGGAGAGCTGAAATCCCCCATTATTATTGGGTTTTCTGTTTTTGTAGCCTCTGCTTGAGCATTTAACAGCCACCGTCACCATCCTGGGTGGTAAGTGGTATATTCCTATAGCTATATTGTTATTATTCAAGCATGGAATTTCTATCCATTTCTCCCTGTACATTACTGGTGTTTTACGGTAGTGCCCTGGATCCCCAATCCTGGACTAGGACCTCATTGTGCTGGGTGCGGTACATTCTTAGGTGTATTATGGTAGTGCCCAGCCGCTCTAGCCATGGACCCCGCTGTGCCACGCACTGCACAAATACATTGTCTGAAAATCTCCCAGCATTCACAGCTCACCCGGCGCACTCTGGGTGTTCATGGCTAAAGCAGAGACCAGTCCCAGAGGGAAACAAAATGGGATCTGACTATCTCAACCCAAGCATGCGGCTGCTCGCTGAGCTTTGTACCTCTCTGCTCTCCATAACCCGGCACCCATCTCCCACCAGCCTGTCAGTGGCATGTTTGGCTTTTCCCGGCTGGTGGCGTAAGTGGGCTGCAACTCTGCTTGAAACGGTTTAATGGCTGTATTCTGTTCTGCACCAAATTGTGGGCAGACCACAAAGGCAGTTATCTGGTTTTCAATGCACTGTCAAATGAGCGGGACTGTCAGTCTGTTATTTAAGGGCATGCGTACATCTGGGGCTGGGCAAGAGCGCATGGACTGAGCCCTGGTCTGCACTGCAAACCTGCATGGGTGTCACTCCGTCACTCAGGGGTGTGGAAACTCCAGTTATATCGCCCCTAGCTCGCGGGTAGACAGGGCTATGCCAACAGGGCCTGTCCCGCCGCCATAGCTACCGACTCTCGGGGCAATGGGTTCACTGCACCCACAGGGGGCGCTCTCGCGTCAGCGTAGGCAGCGTCCTCACAAAGCGCTACAGCTGCAGGTGCAGCTGCACTGAAAGTGTCCCAAGTCTGAACTTCTGTGGGCGGGTGAAGTGGGAAAATGTCTTAGAAACCCAACCAGGACCAGAAGAGACCTGCTACGCACACATGCACGCGCGCGCGCGCACACACACACACACACACAGAGACCTGCTACACACACACAGAGACCTGCTACACACACACACACACATACGTAGAGCCAGACCTGCTCCACACACACACACACACACACACACACACACACACACACACACACAGAGCCAGACCTGCTACACAAGCATACACACACACACAGAGCCCAGACTACACACACATACACACACACACACAGCCCAGACCTGTTACACACACACTCACACACCCACAGAGTCCAGACCTGCTACACACACCCACAGCCCAGACTTGCTACACACACACACACACACACACACACACACACACACAAACCTGCTACACACGTGCGCACATACACACAGAACCCAGACCTGGTACACATGCGCACACACACAGAGCCAGGCCTGCTACACACACAGACACACACACACAGCCAGGCCTGCTACACACATACACACACACATAGCCCAGGCCTGCTACACACACACACACAGAGCCCAGACTTGCTATACACGTGCGTGCGCACACACACACACACACAGAGCCCAGAACTGCTACACGCGCATGAACACACACACACAGAGCCCAGACCTGCTACACGCGCATGAACACACACACACACAGAGCCCAGACCTGCTACACGCGCATGAACACACACACACAGAGCTCAGACCTGCTACACACACACACACAAAGCCCAGAGCTGTTGCACAGACACAGCCCAGACCTCTCTCTCTCTCTCACACACACACACAACCTAGTCCTGTTACACATCCCCACACACCTTGGCCTGGTTACACACACAGCCCAAACAGAGGGAGCAGAAAGAGACTCACAGTATAAACAAGTTTTTTTTAGATTGGGGGGAAAAAATAAGCCAAAGTATCCTTGAGAGCGAGCAGGGTGTGCGTGCGGGTGGGCGTGTCGCCTGTGTAACACAGTGTTTATGTGGGTGTGTTGTATGTTTGTGCACGTGTTCTGTAACATGCTGTGTCTCAGCATGTGTGAGTGTGCGTGCGTGCTGTACGTACTTCCTCTGAACCCCTCCATCAACTTGGCTTCACAAAGTGGCAGAGCACATGGAAAACATATTCCCAGTAGTTGCATAGCTGCAGATGCACTAATTAACCCAACCCCAATGCCTCTCACAGGTGGGGAAGGTGGCCTAATGGGCAGAGCACAGGAATGGGACTCCAGGGAGCTGGGCTCAGCATCTGGCTCTGCCACAGACTTCCTGTGTGGCCTTGGGTGAGTCCCTTCATCCACCCTGAGCCTCAGTTCTTTAGCCAGGGAAGTGCTTCCCTCCCCCCCCCACACCTCCATGGAGCTGATGGGGATGGGGAGAACAGGGGCGAGATAAAAACGATCATTTTCATCACAATTTTGCATGAGCTCATTATGAGAATCTTGTTGCAACAAGGCCCTCTGCTGAACCAGCTTCCACTGTGACAGAGCAAACAGCCAGCAGCTCCTTCTGAGGAGCCCTGCCCCTGGAAGCCGTCTCCTCCCCAGATGTTCTGTTATGTGATCTCTCTCTCCCCTCTGGCCTTGAGTCCAGCAGCCCACGGGCCTGGGCCCATGGTGGGAAGAGAAGATGCCTGATTTTCTCCAGGCCGGGTGTGACTCACAGCTGGAGTGTGTGAATGGGAACGGTCCCCTGAGCTGGGCGAGAACCCAGGCGGGCACGGGGGAGGGGCAGAGGAAGCCCCCTGCTTTCCCACGTTTAGCCCTGAGCACCTTTGCCAATGGGAAAAGGGAGGAGGTGATCGGCACCTCCCCAAGGCCGCTTCCTGCCCTGGGATACGGAGAGGGCCACGAGGAAGGGGTGAGGCCACCTCTCTCCAGGGGGCTCTGCTGCCTGTGGGGACCCTCTGCAGCCTTCCTGCCTCAGCTCCTGACCCCCCAGTCACAGCTGTTTCCAATGTTGCCTTTCCCCTCCCCAAATCCACAGGCAGATCAGCCCTGCCATGGGTCAGTCGGATCTGGGGACCGGGCGTCCGCAGTGCCGCCCTCCCCGACTTCTAAACTTGGGACTGGTTTAAAGGCCTTGGACCAGAATCCCCTTGGGGTCCGGCCTCTGAGCCTCTCAGTCCTGCTGGGGTCAGCGCTACAGTCTGTTCTCCTCATGCAGGCGACCTCATCCCCTGCGTGGTCACACACAGGGGAAAGGGCTTGGGGTGACATGGGGAGGGTTTGGATGGAGTGTGGGGGCAGGGATTTGGGGGTGACGCGGGGACAGTTTGGGGGGGAGGGCACAAGGAGGAGTGTTGGAGTGACGTCTGGAGGGTTTGGGGCAGCATGTGAGGAGGGGGTTGGGGTGACACGTGGGGAGGGGTTTGGGTGGCGGGTTGGCATCAGTGCTTGGGGAGGGTTTGGGGTGAGCATGTGTGGAGGAGTTGGGGAATGTGTGTGGGGGGGCACATGGGGTAAGTGTGGGAGCACCGTGTGGGGAAGGATTTGGGGGAGCATGTGAGGAGGGTGTGAGGGTGCCATGTGGGGAGGATGTGGGGGTACCATGTAGGGAGGGATTCAGAGGAGCATTGGGAGGCACATGGAGGGTGTGGGGGCCTATGGGGAGGGTGGGGGGTACCATGTAGGGAAAGATTTTGGGGAGCATTGGGAGGCACATGGAGGGTGTGGGGGCCTGTGGGGAGGGTGTGGGGTATCATATAGGAAAGGATTTCGGGGAGCATTGGGAGGCACATGGAGGGTGTGGGGGCCTGTGGGGAGGGTGTGGGGGTCCCATGTGGGGAGGGATTTGGGGGAGGGTGTGGGGGCACTGTGAGAGGAGGGATTGGGGGAACTCCCTTCCTCTGCCCCTGCTCCCCACACTGTGGCTCCCTGGAGCTCCTGTGGAACACACTGACCTGGCCGTGACCCCACCCCCAATTCCCACTGCCCCGGCCTGAAGTCATCTTGGTTACCAGTGTGTTTGTTTACCCTCCTCTCTTAGGGCGGATGCAAGGCCTCCCCTTCCCCGAGCGGGGAGCAGGACGGTGGAGCAAGGGCTCGTGGTGTGAGTCATGTGGGGGCCAGGGGAGCTGGTGCTGAAGGGCTGGGAGGGGGATTCCCAATTAGCCCCAGAGCCAAGGGCTCCTGCCATCATTCCCGCCTGGCCGCACAGAGCAGCAGGGTGCCTTCCCCAGCCCCCACCCAGGCACTGGGGCAGCACCCTGACCCCGGGGGCAGGTCGCCAGCAGCAGGGTCGCTGGGGGACACAGTGGGTGAGACCCAGCAACCCACCCTTGTGTTTGGGATTCAGCACATGACCCTGAGCCAGCCTTGGAAGCCACCCTCCTGTTTGTGCATAGTGCCTAGAGGCCATGGCCCCCCCATCTGTCTGTCTAGCACAGGCTGTGATTGCAGCGTGCGCAGGTACCGCGGCAGTGATTGGTACCGAGCGATGGCTCAGGTACCGAGTGACGGCTCAGCAGGCTGGCCCTGCTGCCGCAGCACCTAGCTAGCACCGTGTCTCCACTCGCACTGCAGTGACGCCCCGGGAAGCAGCCGGGTGTAAAGGCTGCCTGGGTCGTGGGAGCTCCCAACCTGCAAATCCAGGCTCCAGCCAGCTCCTGAGATTGCCAATCAAACAGCTCGCACTGATTTGGGTGGGTTACCTGGGACCCTGAGCTAAGCCTGGGGGCCAGAAAGGAACCCCTGCCCCATTCCCTCCCCCACTACATACAAGAGCTCTGTGGGACGGGGCAGAGGGAGCAGCCTGGGCTGTGGTCTGATGGACGCACTAGGCAGAAACCCGTGTGCATTGTATTGCCAGGCATTTTTATCGCTGTGGGGCCGAGCCCTGGGTCTGTCCATGCCGGGAAGTGACGGCTCCGAACCTGCACTGCGGCTCCACCATTCCCAAGGGGCGGATCGCTAGCTACGGCCCCCTCTCCCAAATACAGCATGAGTGTGTGTACATACCGGGGGGAGAGCTCATGCTGCACCTTCTCCGCTGCTCTGCCTTTCTGCCTCTCACATCCTGCCAAGCCCTAATCCAGGCCTGTGCTCAGGCCCAGCCTGCATGGGGACTCCTGTGCAGCTTCAGGCACATCACGGCACGTCTGTGCCTCAGTTTCCCCCTCTCTATAATGGGGCCATCAGTCCTGCGTGGGGACAAGGTGGCTATGCAATGGCTACAGTCACCTCTCAGATGCAGATGCTGCCCCGTGGCAGGGGGCTTCTGTCCCAACCATATGGGGCCTGCTTTGCACTATTGGGCCTGCACGTGCAAATCAGCAGTGAGTGTGCACAGCCATGTGGAAAACTGGGCTGACTAATGGAATGTGGAGAGAGGGAGCTGGGCGTGACACTTGGTGGGGCAAGAGATGCCGGATCTGTGTCACCCAGTGTCCCCAAGGGGCTGAGCCTCCGCTCCCCTCCCCGGCCCCTGCAGCACACCCCCAGGTCCGTGCTAGGGCCTGGGGCTGCGAATGCAAACGGCAAGCCATTAAATGCGCTTCTCTCCTTAACTAGCCCAGTGGGAGCGCAGATTAATTGGGTAATGGATGTTAGCAGATGGAGCCCAGACCACAAACCTCCAGCCTATATATAGCCCCTTGTTAGTGGCTGCACGGAGTGAGCAAAGAAATCAGCCGCTCACGTGCGCCTGCTCAGCAAGGGCGTGGTGGGGCGGGAGTCTGCCCGGGGGGGAGTTAGTGGGGGCTGGGCCAACAGGCAGGAGGAGGAGGAAGGGCACAAGTGCGGCATGGGAGCCAAGGGTTACAATGTGCTCAGCCAGGTGAGCAGTCGCTTGCACAGGCTGGGGGTGTCTGGGTGTCCAGCCATGCCAGAACCATCAGCTCCCTCCAACATGCTCTGTGTGTGTGTGTGTGTGTGAGAGAGAGAGAGAGAGAGAGAGAGAGAGAAGGGTGCACACTGCTGCCCCCCACAGGCGAGAGAGGACAGCCTGTGTGGGTGTGCAGGACTCTATGAACCCGAGTGGAACATCCCAGAGTTGGGTGGGGTCAGACACGGGCCTCCCTTCTCTGGAACTGGCCCTGGGCCAGGGCTGGGGTGTGCCTGCCCCCAGCGTTCCCCGGTGTCTGGCTCTGCGGTTTCAGTTCCTGCCCATTTTAGTATCGGTCGGGAGCTACTGAGCCCTTTGGTGAGTGCAGCTGCCGGGGCCGACTCAACCCCCCCCCGCCCCCCCCACACACACACACTGCCTGGCTGAACGGGGTTTTCCTTGGGCAAAGCAGCAGAAGCCGTCGGGACGACCCAGGGGCCGCGCCCATGGAGAGCGTTCGAGGCCAGAACACGCGTGGGCTGTGGCTGTTGCCCGGCATTGCCGGTCCCTGCGACGGGGCAGGTGTGCTCTCGGGGGACCTCGCCTGTAGCTCGGCCTGTAACTGATCCCAGCCGCGCTCTGCTCCCCCCCAGGATGATCTGCCTCCATGCCACCCGGAGCCGCCAGGGTGAATCCGAGTAGGCAGCAAATAACTCAAGTGTCAGGGGCCCTTTGACAGGCCTCTGAGGGGCCCTGGTTTCCCTCCCACGCGCTGCACAGTGTCAGCGACCGCGGGGAGTCAGGGCGGCGCGACAGTCCTTGGAGCAGACTACTCGCGTTGGATGATGATGCAAAGGGTATTCCCGCCCACAGTGACCCCCCTTGGCACCATTTCCCCTATAGCTTCACTGGGATGAACTCCCTCTACCTGCCGAGTGAGTGGCACAGCCCCGGTTACGCAGCTGGGGAAGGCTCTGGGGGGCCAGCAGCCTCTCCTGCTGCTCTGTCTCCAACACAAGGGAGCCAACAGGAGGGGAGAGGCCCCACAGTGTGACTGTGTGTGTATTTGCACACACAGTACTGTGTGTGTGTGTGTATCTTGGGTGGGGTGACGCCCCCTAGTGGCCAGGCTAGCAGGGATACAAATGGGCCGTTCCAATCCCCAGTGCTGGGTGCTGTGGCTGCACGTCCCCCCTCCCCCAAGGAGAGCCCTGCCTTCCCTTTTTGGGCAGTGAGGTGCTAGTCATTGTGCTGCCTGGCAGGGGGCCAGCTCTCGCTAACGGCTCCAGGCGCCACAGGTCCTTTTTGGGATGCAGCCCCTGGAAACGGTGCTCCCTGTTCTCTGGGAGACAAGAGCAGGGCACCCAGCCAGCACCCCCGGGGGGAGCGCAGCATGGGGCCTGCCAAGCAGAGAATCCCTGGCACTGTTTGCTCCAGCGTGTTTCCCCAGCCCTGGGCAACGCTCAGATGCCCCACAGCTCAGACCCTGGTGTGAACAGCACAGCTCACCCAGAGCACCCTTCACTGGGGGAAACTGAGGCAGGGCCACCCCGGGGATCAGTGTCAGAGCCTGGCCTGCCTGGTTCCCCATTGCACTCAATCTACCCTTCCGCAGCTGCCCCGAGGTCCCAAAATCCACTTGGGGGGTTCTCGTGAGCTGGCCTTTCTCACAAGCTCCCTGCTCCCAGCCAGGGCAATACCACGGGCATTCTCCAGGCACAGCCACAGGGCCCCCCAGACAGGAGACCATTAAAGGGGACTGGACATACTGGGGGGGTCCCATTATCTGCCATTTCATCCCAGGTACATAATCATCTGCCCCCAGGAAACATGCTGCCGGACTGTGCCCAGCCTCCCGCTGCTGGGTCCAGCTGCATAGAGAGATTGGCTCAGTGCAGATCCATCCACCTCCTGCCCCGATTTAGGGCTGGACCCCCAACTGGGCACCTGTCCCCAACCTTCCCTAATGGGCTGAGCCAGGACATCCCCCACACCCCAAAATCCTGGAGAAGTTGAACCAAGAGCCCACCTGGAGCACACAATGGTATTCCTGTGCTGCCCCCTGCAGCGACCCACCCCCGGTACCCGCACAGCCACAGGCAGTGCTGGGCACCCCAAAGCTGTAACCGCCCCAGGGAGCTCAGGCTGCAGCATCCCCTATGAGCCAGCTTCTGTGCAGGACCGGTCCCTGAGCCTTGCAAAGCCAATGGCCCACCACCAAGCACAGGGAGCCCTGCTACCAGGGCACCCTCAGCCGCCTACCCCGACCCAGGGACACACCCCTCCTTGGCCCAGGGGCTCCCTTAATCCCCCTCCCCAGCTCCCCGGCCCAGGGCTGTTCCCAGTCTTCCTCAGCCCAGGGACAGCAAGGGTTAAACATCCTGCAAAATAAATAACCCACAGAAGACAGGAGGGGAGATAATGTTTGTGTTTTTGTGTATTTACATATGTATGAGTAGGGACGACAGTGTAATCAACAGTCCCTGTATTTTCAACTCCATTCACATCCGATAAAGTGGGTTTTAGCCCACGAAAGCTTATGCCCAAATAAATTTGTTAGTCTCTAAGTTGCCACAAAGACTCCCCCTTGTTTTTCCTGTCTATGCTGTATTCTGATCATTCCGAAGACCCTAGCATTTAAATGAATTGTAAACACGGGATATCTCGCTATTCATCTCTCTTTAAAATGTACTGTGAATGGTGGAGGAAAAAGCAAATGCCCTTATGTTAATTCTATAGCTAAGTACTGGTGATGGACCTCCTTCAAAGTCATCCTAATTACCTTTTGTTCCCCAGGAAATCCCAACTTGTCAAAGAGGACATGAAAGTGTATAAAAGATCCTTGGGTCCTGATTCTGTCATCTCAGATCTGCTCAGACTTCATGAGGGGAAGTTTGAGTCGCAAGACTGAGGTCCCAGTTATGCTGGTACACCCCGAATATGAGATTTGGACATTGGACTATGACCTATGAACTGAATTCTAAAGGAACTCTTTGCAACTACAAAGCTCACCATCTCTGCTGTGAATCTGAACCTCAACAAATTGAACTCATGTCTGTATGTATATTGATCTTTTAACCATACTCTCTCTTTTGTTTTTTAATACATTTTAGTTTCGTTAAGAAGAATTGGCTGTAGCGTGTATTTGGGTGAGATCTGAAACATTCATGAACCTGGGAGGTGATGTGTCCGATCCCTTGGGATTGGTAGAATCTTTTCTTTTATATGATGAAAGAAGATTTACAGAAATGTTCATCGTATTTGACGTGGGTACCTGGATGGAGGCCTGAGGCTGGATCACTTTAAGGGAACTGTGTTGTTTGGACTTCAGAGTAACCAGTGAGGTAATAAAGAAGCTGTTTTGCGCTGACTTGGTGAATCTAAGTATTGGAATGTCCACCAGCTTTTGGGGTTTGGCTGCCCCATTCTGTGCAAAAAAAAACAGGAGTACTTGTGGCACCTTAAAGACTAACAAATTTATTTTAGCATGAGCTTTCGTGAGCTAAAGCTCACTTCTTCGGATGCATAGAATGGAACACACAGACAGGAGATATTTATACATACAGAGAACATGAAAAGGTGGAAGTATGCATACCAACAGGCAGAGTCTAATCCAGGGGTCTCAAACTCAAATGACCCCGAGGGCCGCATGAGGACGAGTGCATTGGCCCGAGGGCCGCATCACTGACACGCCCCCTTGCTGCCCCTGGCCCCACCCCCAATCCACCCCTTCCATGAGGCTCCGCCCCTGCCCTGTCTCTTCTCCACCTCCTCCCCTAAGTGCGCGGCTCCCGCTCCTCCCCCCTCCCTCCTGGAAAGTGCTAAGCACCACCAACAGCTGTTTGGCGGCTTGGCGGCGGGAAGCGCCAGGAGCCCTCTGATTCCCAGCCGCTGCGGGCAGCTCAGAGCCTTCTGATTCCCAGCCGCGGCTGGGAGTTAAAGGGCTCTGGGCTCCCCGCCGCGGGGGGCAGCTCGGAGCCTTCTGATTCCCAGCCGCGGCTGGGAGTTAAAAGGCTCTGGGCTCCCCGCCGCCGCCGCGGGCAGCTCGGAGCCTTCTGATTCCCAGCCGCGGCTGGGAGTTAAAAGGCTCTGGGCTCCCCGCCGCGGCGGGCAGCTCGGAGCCTGCCGGGGCTGGGAGTTAAAGGGCTCTGGGCTCCCCGCCGCGGCGGGCAGCTCGGAGCCTTCTGATTCCCAGCCGCGGCTGGGAGTTAAAAGGCTCTGGGCTCCCCGCCGCCGCGGGCAGCTCGGAGCCTTCCGATTCCCAGCCGCGGCTGGGAGTTAAAAGGCTCTGGGCTCCCCGCCACCGCGGGCAGCTCGGAGCCTGCCGCGGCTGGGAGTTAAAAGGCTCTGGGCTCCCCGCCGCCGCCGCGGGCAGCTCGGAGCCTTCTGATTCCCAGCCGCGGCTGGGAGTTAAAAGGCTCTGGGCTCCCCGCCGCGGCGGGCAGCTCGGAGCCTGCCGGGGCTGGGAGTTAAAGGGCTCTGGGCTCCCCGCCGCGGCGGGCAGCTCGGAGCCTTCTGATTCCCAGCCGCGGCTGGGAGTTAAAAGGCTCTGGGCTCCCCGCCGCCGCGGGCAGCTCGGAGCCTTCTGATTCCCAGCCGCGGCTGGGAGTTAAAAGGCTCTGGGCTCCCCGCCGCGGCGGGCAGCTCGGAGCCTTCCGATTCCCAGCCGCGGCTGGGAGTTAAAAGGCTCTGGGCTCCCCGCCGCGGCGGGCAGCTCGGAGCCTTCCGATTCCCAGCCGCGGCTGGGAGTTAAAAGGCTCTGGGCTCCCCACTCTAGAGCCGGCCCTGGTGGGGGAGCTCCGCGGGCCGCAGGGAAGAGCTCCGCGGGCCGCATGCGGCCCGCGGGCCGCGTGTTTGAGACCCCTGGTCTAATCAATTAGCTCATCTCAATTGATTAGACTCTGCCTGTTGGTATGCATATTTCCACCTTTTCATGTTCTCTGTATGTATAAATATCTCCTGTCTGTGTGTTCCATTCTATGCATCCGAAGAAGTGAGCTTTAGCTCACGAAAGCTCATGCTAAAATAAATTTGTTAGTCTTTAAGGTGCCACAAGTACTCCTGTTTTTTTTTTGCGGATACAGACTAACACGGCTGCTACTCTGAAACCATTCTGTGCAGTTCACCTTAATGGAGTGACCCCAGCTGGCTCCCCACTAGGACCCCGGTCACAGTGGCACGGTTGTGCTTGGATACACATTACCACATTAACTGTGGGTTTGGATCAGAACCACACACTTATCACAATGTTATTTTTGTATTGGAGAGTTTAAGGGTTAAAAATCAGTTACATGATTAAGACCCTGACAGAGAAAGCCTGGAAGAATTGTGCTCACAAAGGGGGTTGTCTTTTAAGCAAAAGGCTCCAGAGCAGCTACTGAAAAATCTATTAATTGCCAGTGATAAGGAAGCAGAGCCAGTGAAAATGCTTGCGGTGAGAAACCAGCACCTAGAACTTGAACAAAAGCAAAAAATAGTTGATATGGAAGGAGAAGTTGCTGAAAGAGCACGCGGGTTTTTTTAACATGAACAAAAAATGGCAGATATTTGATTGCAGGAACTAGAAGTTAAGGTAAAAGTGGACAGACCTAAGCTCCTACTCAAGAGAATAAAGGAACAGCAGGAACTGTGTCATCCTGAAAAAACAGCTCCTCTCAACAGCAAAGATGGGGATAGAATCTATCCAGTTTGTAACAAAGTTGTTATGTTGTTTGACTCTAAGCAGTTGTCTGCATGTAACCAAATTTAACCCAACACTGCCACCTTTTATGTAAATTCTTTTACTGTGAGCTCAGGTGACAGTAACCCCATAACTTGTGCATAGAATGTAAAAGTCGATGGTAAAAGCTGTTTAGGGAAAATTACAGTGTGAGGTTCCTCTCTGGGTGGTATCTGGACTGGTGATCTGCTAGGTCACTCCAATCCTTGACTCCAGGAGCCAGCCTTACCCTGCTCTGCTGTGAGAACCCCCACTCCGGGGCTGTTCACGCACAGCCTCTGGCATATAAGCTGCTCCTTGGACTGTGCAACTGAATGACACTAGCCAATATCTCCGATCCCAGACACAACCCTAGGAACCTCCGTCTTGCAGTGTCCAGTTATGCCTGCTAGACGCTGCAAGCTTATATGAGTTTGTCAATTTAACAAGAAATTGATATGCACCAGGCTTCAAACCAAATGCACTGCTTCAGGTAGAATAAACCAACAAATTTATTCACTACAAAGATAGATTTTAAGTGATAGGCAAAAAGTCAGAGCGGTTACCAAAAGAAAAGGGGGCAAAAGACACATCTGGCTTCAAGACTAAGCTTGATAAGTTTATGGAGGGGATAGTATGATGGGATAGCCTAATTTTGGCAATTAATTTGGCAATTGATCTTTGATTATCATCAGGTAAATATGCCCAGTGGTCTGTGATGGGCTGTTAGATGGGGTGGGATCTGAGTTACTACAGAGAATTCTTTCCTGGGTGCTGGCTGGTGAGTCTTGCCCACATGCTCAGGGTTTAGCTGATCACCATATTTGGGGTTGGGAAGGAATTTTCCTCCAGGGCAGATTGGCAGAGGCCCTGGAGGTTTTTCACCTTCCTCTGCGGCATGGGGCCCGGGTCACTTGCTGGAGGATTCTCTGCAGCTTGAGGTCTTCAAACCACGATTTGAGGACTTCAATAACTCAGCTATAGGTTAGGGGTTTGTTACAGGAGTGGGTGGGTGAGATTCTGTGGCCTGCATCATGCAGGAGGTCAGACTAGATGATCATAATGGTCCCTTCTGACCTTAAAGTCTATGAGTCTATAAATAAAGTATAAGCACGCAGTCTAAACTCTCAACCCTATTAGACTGGGCAGCAACTAGATGAAGCAGTTTTTCTCACCCACTGGATACTGCAGTCCTTAATATATAGGTTTGTTCCTTAAACCTGGGCCAATCTCCTCTGTTGGAGTCTTGTCTTCTTCTTGGTGTCTTAGTTGCTTGCAGCGAAGGTGGGGGCAGGAGAAGGGCCCCGTATGTGTCCACTCTGCTTGTTTTATACCCTCGGTCCGTGTGCTTGGGGAGCACAAGTCCAGGCATGGGGGGGGGGCATTGCTGAGTCGCTCCCCGCAAGGCTGAGCAATTCCCCTGGTGTGTTCTCATG
Organism: Mauremys mutica; assembly: GCF_020497125.1. Classification (NCBI taxonomy): domain Eukaryota; kingdom Metazoa; phylum Chordata; order Testudines; family Geoemydidae; genus Mauremys; species Mauremys mutica. The sequence goes on along the minus strand of NC_059091.1, from coordinate 8,743,151 downwards.
CTGGTGAATCCCTTGCTAGACAATGGCTGTTGATGGGTTGTTTGACACCCTGCCTGGGTGTTGGTTACTTTCCTTGCTGTTGCCTCTGGGGAGCTAATATCTGTCTGATTCCCCAACTTACAGCATGTTTTAGTGACCACCATACAACACAATTCTCATAACTTCGTATGCATTAATGATACACATATATGGATAGAGAAATGACTTTCAGCAGATCGTAACCTCTCCCCTGATACCTTACAAGGCATGCTTTCTATGTGAGATCACGATTATATGAAAATGCGGAATATGGGGGTTACAGGACACTCCCCCAAGGTATAGAATATCACATACAGCTTCTAACATCACTCTTGTTAAAGCAGATCTTGTCAAAGAGGAAGATTACTTCCCAAATAAGAGTGTGAATATTGTAATCCTCTACGAGTTTACTGTGTGTGTGCCTTTAGCCAGAATCCATCTTGAACGGAATGGTGTTAAACAAGAAGTTATAGCTGGTGTAAGAAAGTTATTGCCTAAGGATCTTTTGATTGGGGATGATATTAAAACGTTGTTCAGTCAAGTTGATGACATAAACAAGTCACAGGAAAGAAATAATCCTGAACCTGTGTCTACTAGGGGCAAGGATTTGTCTATGGAGGGTTTCTCCAGATGTTTGTCTGAGGACGATGGCTGTTTGTGTCTGCAAAGAAGCAGTGCATACGTGGAAGAAATTTCTGAGTGTCTGTCTGGTATCTCAGAAGTGAATCTGGTATTAAATAAGGCTCAGGAAGATGTTTCTCTAAAGCAAATTCAAATTGGTGGTCAGGTTAAAGCCCTAACTGAGGAAGGAAGGGGACAGTCTTGGGGAGTGGTACACTGTTGGCTAGTAAAACTTGGGAAAGTCAGCCTGGCCCAGGTAAAAGTGAGGGAGTTCAGTGTAATACGACACTATTTGTGGAAAACAGCAGTTCATCTGTTAAGGGAGGGGAAGGCAAAGAGAGTTTAGGTGAGCCTAGGCAGCCTTCTGAGCTGATGGCTTGGGCTCATCAGCAGTTTGGGAAGGCAAGGTTAGTGGGACATGAGTATCCATGTGCCTTACCTGTTACCCGTGTGGAGAATTGGGACAGAGAAGGAAATGTTCCCGTGTCTGTTAGGGGTAATGACTTGCCTATGAAGGGAGCTACGCCCATCTCCAAGCAGTGGTCTGTGAATAACCATGTGTGCTGGGACAAGAGAAATGAGATCCCAAGCCGTGTGTCTGTTACAGGGGATGTTTCTCCAGCTCTTTCTTGTCTGTACAGCAGACAGAAGAAGACTGTCAGCCTATGATGGCTGAAAATGTATCAGTTGACTCAGAGTTGATTCTGGGTACAACTAAAGCCCAGGAAGGAAGTGGTCCTAAATTTGTGTCTGCTAGAGATGGTGACGTTGTAACTAGGTTGCATCCAGTTAGTGTCATAAATAGCTCCCAGAGACCAAGTGATTCAGCTTCTATTTTGCCTATTGCTAGTGTGTTGCTGGGTAAAGATAAGACAACCTTGTCTGATCAGGGTGATATCATAGCCAGGGCACAAGGAAAGCGTGAAGGTGATTTGAGTGTTACCCACGGACAGTGTGGAAACTTGTAACAAGGAAGCGCATGCTTCTAATCTTTTGACTTTGAAGTCTAGCAGTTTACTTGAAAGGGAGTTTTGTGAAAATCCTCCCGATGGGACAGAGGTGATTCTGGATTTAAGGGAAACCCAGAAAGAGCCTGTTGTTGCTCAGGAAAATGTTCCTTTAGAGCAAACCTGAGATGAAAAGGGTAAGGGCAGAATTTCTGTGAGAAATGACAGGTTTCAGAGTAGCAGCCGTGTAGTCTGTATCCGCAAAAAGAACAGGAGTACTTGTCCTTAGTCTTTAAGGTGCCACAAGTACTCCGGTTCTTTTTGTGAGAAATGAGTTGTTGCTTAGAAAGATTCCTGAAGAGAGAAATCTTCAGGGTAGTTTTTGCAAGCGGTTCGCTGCAACTCATGGGTGTGGAAGGGATTTGATTGAGTTAACTCAGGGTGAATCACTGTATAGAGACAGCAACAGTTTGTTTGGGAGACTTGTTCCAGTTCCTAACTGCCAGAGTCTTTCTGAGGTGTATAGAGCCACTGACTTCGCTTTAGAAAAAGGCCCTGTGTGGCTGGCTTTGAGAAGGTTTTAGATGGAATGAAAATTGTCAGGGAATTTGAACGGCCCTGTGACCAGGTGGCTGTGCTTGACCAGCTGGTTGGGAAGACGATGTTGTTGGGACAGGAATGTCTCCATGTTGATTCTTTGAGTAAGCAGTGTGTGACTCAGGTACTGAGGAAAGATCGGGATACTGGCTTTTCAGGGCAGAACAGCCTCATGACTGAACTCACAAGGGTGCAGGGGAGAGCAGGCAAACTCTCACCCTTAGACACTTTGAATTTGTTTGGTATCTCTTTAAAACAGAGTCCAGTCTCTGAGTTGCTGGTGGTGCTAAATTCAGAAGCAAGCATGCAGGAGAGCATCTGTGTAGGCCAATCTGTGGCTCTGGAGCCACATGCAGCTCTTCAGAAGTTAATATGCAGCTCCTTGTATAGGCACCAACATAGGCGCCGACTCTGTGGGTGCTCCGGGGCTGGAGCACCCACGGGGAAAAATTAGTGGGTGATCTGCACCCACCGGCAGCCAAGCTCCCTCCTCCTCGCCTCCTCCCCCCAGCGTGCCATGTCCCCGCTCCTCCCCCTCCCAGTGCTTCCCACTCCCCCACCACCTAACAGCTGTTTGGCAGCGCTTAAGACTTTCTGGGAGAGAGGAGGAGAAACGGGGATGCAGCGAGCTCAGGGGAGGAGGTGGAGAAAAGGCTGTGATGAAATGGGACTGTTCTTAATGTTTCCTCTGAATAGTGTAGGGATGCCTCAGTTTCCCCTATGCATTTCTTAAGTCTCTAGATGGTGGGATAAAAGCCAGTGTGCATAAATGGCCGACACTCTGTCTCCTGGCAACTAATGGCCGGTGCCCTTCCCCCTGCAAGGGGATGCTAACGGTGTGGGAGACCAAAGAGATCAGGTGATCTCCTGGCCCCAGAAAGAGACAAAGCCGAGAGAGGAGGGGCTGGAGGGGGGTCAGTTTGGGAGCTAGCTGGGGACGAGGGGTGAGTGCAGACATGGGTGTCTGGCTCGCGCCCCCACCCCCACCCCCCGCCCCAGGATGGACCCGGCTGAGGGGTCCTGTTCTCTGTACCTACCAGCTCTGTTTTAGACCCTGTTCCTGTCATCTAATAAACCTCTGTTTTACTGGCTGGCTGAGAGTCACGTCTGACTGCGGAATTGGGGTGCGGGACCCTCTGGCTTCCCCAGGACCCTGTCTGGGCGGACTCGCTGTGGAAAGTGCGCAGAGGGACAGAGGATGCTGAATGCTCCAAGGTCAGACCCAGGAAGGTGAAAGCCGTGTGAGCTTCTTGCCTTGAAGACAGTCTGCTCACAGAGAGGAGACTTCACCAGAGTCCTGACTGGCTTTGTAGGGAGCAGTTGCCTGGGGACTTCGTGACAGAGGCAGGGCAGGGTTGGGGACCTGGGGGAAGGGGTAGAATGGGGGTGGGGTGAGGGCTGTGCAGGGGTGGGGGGAGTCGAGGGCGGGGGATCGAGCACCCACAGAGCAGAGGGGAAGTCAGTGCCTATGGGCACCAACTCCAGGGCTGGAGCTACAGGCACCAACTTTCCAATGTGCCGGTGGGTGCTCACTGCTCAATCCGTGGCTCTGCCAGAGGCCCTGCCCCCTCTCCACCCCTTCCCACCCCTCCCCTGAGCCTGCCGTGCCCTCGCTCCTCCCCCTCAGAACCTCCTGCACGCCACAAAACAGCTGATTGGGACATGCGGGGAAGGAGGGGAAGGCCCTGATCAGCGGGGCTGCCGGTGGACAGGAGGTGCTGGGAGTGGGGGGGAGCTGATGGGGGGGCTGCTGACATATTACTGTGGCTCTTTGGCAACGTACATTGGTAAATTCTGGGTCCTTCTCAGGCTCAGGTTGGCCTGGTGTAGATGTTCATAGCACGGAGGGTCTGCAGTTGGCGAACACACCTAGCCACCAACGGAATTCCTGTAAGCAGGAAGTTTCAGTTTTCAACCTTCTAGGAAAAAAATGGGGGGAGAAAGACTTGCCTGTAGCTGTTAGCAAAAAGGACACACCCAGCCGGCCAATGGATTCTGTTAGGCAAAAAAGCTCAGATTTTGACCCTCCAGAACAGGAAGAAAGGGAAAAAGTTGATCATGATAATGAAAGCCACAGGTTAACCCTAAGATGCCAAAACCACAGTGGTACTGAAGCAAAGGCAGGACATGACACTAATGATTGTGAATGTACACCCGCAAGAAATTGGATGTTAATGTTAACTTTTGGGACTGTGGTGCTGATACCAAGAACTGTAAAAATGTACAATGTGCAGGGTCTCTTGAAAAAAACCCTGAAACGTGTTCAGAGTGGTGCGTACTAGAAACCATTATGATTATGCTGTTTGGTTCAACAAGAACACGCTTCGTATTAAAGAGCCCAATAATGTTAAGGTTTCACAGCTAATGCATAGACACATTTCTAAAACTTTCCACAGCAGAAAAACCACGAGAAGCTTGAACTGCTGTGCACAAAGAGAAACTGAGGCACAACAGCTCACAGCCTTCCTGGCTGAATGCCAGAGTAAGTGCTCTCTAAAGAACATGAATGGCTATGTTAAATTAACACAGACCAGACCCTGGAATCACTAAAGTGTTTCACAAAGTATGGGCTAAGATTTTGTCTGAGGACAAAGCAGGCATCAATAATTTGGCCTTACAAAGAATTCAATATAAACACGGCTCATATCAATGTCGGAAGGTCCTTAAGGTGTATTCAGGAGCCCTAATTTCGCCCTTCCACACCAGTCTAACGTTGCGGGTGTGACACATGGCTAGAAAGGGTTAAACATCCTGCAAAATAAATAACCCTCAAAAGACATGTGGGGAGATAATGTTTGTGGTTTTGTATATTTACATAGGTATGAGTAGGGTCGACAATGTAATCGGCAGTCCCTGCCTGTGCTGTAGTCTGATAACTCAGAGGTCAAAAAAAGATCCTAGCATTTAAATGATTTGTAAAAATGGGATATCTCGCTATTCATCTCTCTTTGAAATGTACTGTGAATGGTGGAGGAAAAAGCAAATGGCCTTATGTTAATTCTATAGCTAAGTGCCATGATGGACCTCCTTCAAAGTCATCCCAATTACCTTTTGTTCCCCAGGAAATCCCAACTTGTCAAAGAGGCCATGAAAGTGTCTAAAAGATCCTTGGGTCCTGATTCTGTCATCTCAGATCTGCTCAGACTTCATGAGGGGAAGTTTGAGTCGCAAGACTGAGGTCCCAGTTATGCTGGTGTGCCCTGAATATGAGATTTGGGCATTGGACTATGACCTATGAGCTTTGAACTCTTTGCAACTACAGAGCTCACCATCTCTGCTGTGAATCTGAACCTCAACAAATTGAACTCATGTCTGTATGTATATTGATCTTTTAATCACACTCTCTCTTTTGTTTTTTAATACATTTTAGTTTCGTTAAGAAGAATTGGCTGTAGCGTGTATTTGGGTGAGATCTGAAACATTCATGAACCTGGGAGTTGATGTGTCCGATCGCTTGGGATTGGTAGAACCTTTTCTTTTATATGGTGAAAGAAGATTTACAGAAATGTTCATCGTATTTGACGTGGGTACCTGGATGGGGGGCGTGAGGCTGGATCACTTTAAGGGAACTGTGTTGTTTGGACTTCGGAGTAACCAGTGAGGTAATAAAGAAGCTGTTTTGCGCTGACTTGGTGAATCTAAGTATTGGAATGTCCACCAGCTTTTGGGGTTTGGCTGCCCCATTCTGTGCAGTTCACCCTAATGGAGTGACCCCAGCTGGCTCCCCACTAGGACCCCGGTCACAGCTCAGGGCACCTTCAGCCTCCTCCCCGTCCCAGGGATGTTCCCAGTCCCCTCCTCAGCCCACGGCTGCCCTGAGCCCCATCTCTGCCCGGGGCTGAGCCCAGCCGGGGACGAGGGTCGGTTTGCTGGATGTGGAGAGGGAAACAAAGGTCTCTAACTCCATCCCAGTGCCGGGGTCCCCCAGAGTCCCTCCTCTGCACATCCAGCCATCACCTGCCACATGGGTGCTGCCGCTAGCTGAGCGGCCCCACCATGGCTACAGGGGCACCGGGCATACCGGGGGGCGGGTGGGATAGGTGGCTGGGGGTCTCCAGACGAGGTGAGTTTGGGGATGGAAGGGATGTACAGGGAGGGGGTATCTTGTCCCGACCACAGGGCTGTTTGATGAAGCAGGACCCCCAGGATCTCACCTCGAGCCGCAGGCCCCAGAGCAGCCCGGCAGGTCTCACTCAGCAGCCAAGGCCTGTCCTGGCCTGGAGCCCCCCAGCCCAAGTGTTGTGGGGGCTGGAGGGACATGGAACTTCCTTGGGTTGCTCCAGGTCAGGCTTCCTGGGACCCTGGGTATAAATAGGATCCTGCCCGGCTCTGGGAGGACGTCCCCAGCCCTGATCGGTGGCTGCTGGGTGCTAGGAAACAAGCCACTCTGCACCCTAATTGCGGCTCTGCAGGAGGCTGCGGCCTCCCCACAAGCCACAGAGCAGCCGGCAGTGTCTCTGCCAGCGCTGGGGATAACAGCCATGCACCCAGCGCTGATCACGGGCTGGGCACCAGCTCTGAGCAGCGCTGAGATGCCGGGGTCATTAACTGCCCGCAGTGACCCGGTTCCTGGGGGCGGCTGTGCCCAGACAGAGGCCATGGAGTGCAGGCCTCTGAAGAGCATTGGGCAGAGAAACCCTGAGGAGTCCCTTCATGGCACGGGATTCCCTCTGCATCAGTAACCAGCCACCTCTCCAGCCCAGTGCTGGGGACCCTGTGCTGTGCTGCGGGTATAAGCTGCCCCCTGAGGTCCTGGCCTTGGCATTATTCAAATATCCTGGTGCTTTTGGACAATGTTGGGTGCTAGCACCAGGGGCTTGACCTCAGGCCAGCTTGGGTCATCACATTCCACCTCCAGATCTCCCCTGGGGTACAGGGCTCCTTCACTTCCTGTCCTAAACTGTGTGCTGTTGCTGTGTGCTGTCAAACAGCTGCTGTGTCCCACCCCAGAGGTGGAAGCATTTCAGTGAGAGGTGGGAGGAGGTAGGAGATTCCTTGGTAAACAGAGCCTGACTGTTTTTTTGGGAGCCCTGGGGCGGGGGGGGCAATGGGCTGTAGAAAACAAAGAGAGGATTATCACAGCGAGACCCTGACCTAGAAACGGGGAGATGGTTTGAGCACACAACCGGAAGCCAGGCTGATCCTGGCTCTGCCACCGGCTTGTGGGGTGACCTTGGGCAAGGCCTCAGTTTCCCCATCTGTAAAATGGGGATAATGATAGTGACCAATTCAGAAGGGGCTGTGAGGAGGCATCTGTCTGGCCCCATGAACACACATCATCTCTCGCTTTCTATCTATCCCCCTACACACCCATCATCTATGTGTCTATGTACCCATCCTGTGTCCCTCACCCTGGTGTCTGCCCCTGTGCTCTCTGTGCAGTGGTTGGAAGCTATGAAATCCTGCCCAGAATTGCCCCTTCAGCAGTGCTGTGGCATGTATGTCTGGGCTCCTTATGGTGGGGGGGGAGTGGATGACGGGGGAAGGGAAGTGCCAGCAACTGAGATAAATCTTGCCTCCCCCGGCCCCACGGGGCGCTGAGTAACGCTCCCTCCCTGGAGCCGGTCAGGCTGCTCCTGCCCTGTGCTCTGGATGTTCCACTGACTAAGGAGGGGAAGGGAATCACACATTCCTGGACTTGTATGGTAAAAGGCAGTGGGTGCTCGATGCACAGGGGCAGCAGG